>NW_015160889.1:257132-258235 GCF_001447785.1 Gekko japonicus | reverse complement strand
GCGGGGGGGGGGTTGGAAATGGATCCTGAAAAGGTTAAGGCTGTCCTCAACTGGGAACCCCCCAGAACCCGCCGTCAACTGCAGGGATTCTTAGGGTTCGCCAATTTCTACAGATTTTTCATCAAGGGCTTTGCACAAATTGCTTTACCCCTCACTGATTTGCTCAAGACTAAAGGGAAGGGTTTTGACGCCACTAAACCGGGTGCCCCCCTTAAATGGTCTCCTGAATGTGCCGCGGCTTTTGACCGTTTGAAAGCTATGTTCACGTCTGAACCTGTTTTGGCTCACCCTGATGAAACTAAAAAATACATTGTTCAAACTGATGCTTCGGACGTAGCTATGGGGGCCGCGATTCTCCAGTTGGGGGATGACAACAAACTGCACCCTTTAGCGTATGTTTCTAAAAAATTCTCTGATGCGGAGAGACACTGGTCTATATGGGAGAAGGAGGCGTCAGCCATAAAACTCGCGCTCTCCACATGGCGCCAATGGCTGGAAGGGGCTAAACTTCCTTTCGAGGTTTGGACTGATCATAAAAACCTCGAGACCCTGAAGTCTCCGCGTATGCTTAATGCCAAACAACTGAGGTGGGCCGATTTTTTTGCAAAGTTCTGCTTCACGCTTCACCATTTTCCCGGCTCCTCTAATTCTCTGGCTGACGCATTGTCCCGCCTCCCTCAGCATGACAGCCAGCATGATGTTGTCATTGACTCTGTATTCACTCCCGAACAGCTGGGAGGGGCCGTAGTTACGCGCGCTCAAGCTCGGAAGCTGCCCACGCCTACCACTTCTCCTGTTTCATCACCCCCCTCCCCTCTTCCGGGGGATGGGGGAAGTAAATACCGTGCTGCCTTCTCGAGCGATGATGCTGTTATTCGGAACCTGCCTGACTGTGTCCGCAGCCCTGATGGTTTTGTTTACTCTGATCACAGACTTTATGTGCCCATTTCTCTTCGCAGGGAGATTCTCCACTCAGCCCACGGTTCTAAACTCTCTGGCCACTGGTGCTTCGTCAAGTCCCTTCAATTACTCCGCAGGCAGTTCTGGTGGCCTCACATGCGCAAGGATCTTTTGGATTTTGTCCGTTCCTGTCAAACTTGTGC
>NW_015160889.1:221285-254077 GCF_001447785.1 Gekko japonicus | reverse complement strand
CCGGCCAAAAGTCATCCTCGACCCTATAATTCACCGCCGGGCAACTCCGGGGTCTTTCGGGGTAATATCCAGGTTCAAACATACTTTCCCGGAGTCCACTCCCACGATGGGCAAACGTCT
Source organism: Gekko japonicus (assembly GCF_001447785.1). Classification (NCBI taxonomy): domain Eukaryota; kingdom Metazoa; phylum Chordata; class Lepidosauria; order Squamata; family Gekkonidae; genus Gekko; species Gekko japonicus. The sequence goes on along the minus strand of NW_015160889.1, from coordinate 253,957 downwards.
CTTTCGTGCCCTGGGTATCGAACATAGTCCAATCTTCCGAGGCCCTGACCTCCCGCTTACCCCAGTGCGACAGGGTAGGGGGCGGCCAAGGAACAGTGTCATGTCGCGGGATCGCTCCCCCGATGGCTCCACCGACCTGCATCAGGTCCGATGTCGAGGCGGTGACCGGGATGGCGTCTCGGTCCCCTGCCAGAAGTAGAGGTTTCCCTTCGGCCCCGCTCATGACAGCCGTCAGACTCGGGGTGAGGGGGAAAAAAGGATTCCGAACAAAATGTTAGATCCCAAATCAGGAGAATAGACCCACGTTCAAAAGAAATAAGATTTATTTCCAAAGCTTGGTTGATCATGAACATACAGAGATTGTTCGGAATAACTACAAGAGCCAGGGACGGTGTATTAAAGGAACTTCAAACAAGGTTCAAACCAATGAGCTCATTTCCCTCATCAGGTCACAGATTAGAAATGGCGCGAAGCAGCCTGAGAACAGCAACGGCCAGTTCCATAAACACAAGTTGAGTTCACACGGAAATATTAAACAAGCTAGAGCGTAAAGACACAACACTGCATCACACCAGCTGGAGGACCTTGGCAGTTACAGATGCAGAACCAGGAGAGGATAACAACTATAGGAGTAAAGGAGGGGGTGGGGAGGGGAAAGGGACAAGACGTGTCCCAAGAGAATGGCAGCTCGCTGACATCACCTCACAGTGAATCCTGCGACCACTGACTCATGTATGGTATTCCAATATAGATAAGTGCACTTAATGGCACAATAGAACGTACTCCTGTGACTCTTTGATCGGCTTGACTCTGCTTTTGGACTCTCTCTGACTGTAACAACTTACCTTAGACAGTTTGGATTACGCTGTGAACATTCCTTTGCCCTGCTCCTGCCTGCGTGATTGGGACTTGGACTTGGAGCCTGCGTAAAAGCCCTCCTGACTTCCAACCACAGTCTCTTATTTGTTCAGGGAGGAAACTTAAACAGGTTAAAAGGAGCAGTTAAAACAATTTAAAAGGAGTAAGGTTACAAAGTGTCCACGGCAGCCACCATTTCGGATTCCCAGGGCTCATGGTAACATGGCGATTTGGACCTGGGTCCACAATTCTAACCACTACACCACACTGTTTTACATCTCAGCTTTTCATTAAAGGTTTTATAGATCTGTTTGTATATGTTGTACCATTTATAATATGCAATTTACATGGTGCTGATATTTATTGATTTATTTTATTTTATTCAATTTATATCCCGCCCTCCCTGCCAGGCAGGCTCACCCGGCTTACATTAAAAAGTTAAAATACATTAAAACACAGATGCTCTGTATAACATATGTCATTGGTGTAAGATACAATGCATAGTTACTGATGCACAGAATCATTTGTTCTGTGGGGATAATTTGGTAGGAGGACCATTTCCCCAAAAGGACAAGAAAAAGTCAAAACATGGATTCTCTTAACTTGAACAATGGGGACAAGACTTCAAAACTGTTCCTGAGTATAAGCTTCTCAGGGTTTGTGTGTGTCTCTGTGTTGCAAGTTATACAAGCTCAATGAAATCCAGAACCTACCTCTTCTAACCCTCTGCAGGACTGAACACCCACCCCCCCCACACACACACACCAATTCCGAAAGCTGCTGTGAGCTTTCATGAGTAGATGCAAATCACTTGTTTAAAAATGGAAACACTTGAGAAACCGTTTGAGGGCAGCATTTTAATCTTTCTGGAAGCTCAATAGTATATTTGAAAGTTGCCATACATCAGCAACCAAAAAAGGAGTTCTACAGGGAGACAACAGCGGGAAGCCCCTCAGTTGGATTTCATACTATCAGACTTGGACTCAATAAAGACTGAGAGTGGCCAGTTCACTGCAAAAGGAAATGTTGCCTCTTTAGAGATGGATAAACACTTGGCTGACTTAAAATACTTCTGTACCACCTGTCCAAAAAACAACAACACCTCAGGAGGATAAAAACAAAGGTCAAACTATTGACTTCATGTACACCCTGCTTTGTCTCCCCAGTGAGGGACCAAAAAGGCTTCCCTAATTCTCTTCTCCTCCATTTTATCCTCACAACAACCTTCTTGAAGTTGCTTGGGCCAAGAGAGCATGAGTGGCCCAAGTCCACCCAAAGAGCTTCCATGGCAGAGCAGAGATATGAATCCAAGACTCCCAGATCCTAGTCTGACATTCCAACTGCCACACCACATTGATTAATTAATAACTGACGACTGGTTCTTGACAACATGCTCAGCCAAAGGACATGCTGTTCGGTCAGTCCTCCCATTGGGAGTGGCTCCCATCCACTTGGGTGGGATCTTTTGCTCATCAGACTGGGTCTTGCTTATGTTTCTGCTCCATATAACTATGTAGTCCTTTGGTTTCTGGGCCTTTGACCAGGGCTTTTTTTGTAGAAAAAGCCCAGCAGGAACTTATTAGCATAATAGGCCACACCCAACAGCAGACACTCATTAGCATATTAGGGCACACCCTTGACAGCACAGCACATTAGCATATTAGGCTGCACCCCCATGTTACCAGAAGTGTGCTCATCCAGCCACACCCACATTTTGCTTCTTATTCTGTTTACCTTGTTGTCAAAACCCAGAGGTTTTTTTTGTAGCAGGAACTCCTTTGCATGTTAGGCCACACACCCCAAATGTAGCCAATCCTAATGAGTTCCTGCTGTTGGGTGTGGCCTATTATGCTAATGAGTTCCTGCTGGGCGTGGCCAACTCAGGAGCCAGCTGGAACTCCATTCCTATGCGTTCCTGCCCAAAAATAGCCCTGCCTTCGACCATCTCTTTGTGATCATGCGTAATTATGTCATTATGCTTCGCCCCCCTTCTGCTGTACTGTGTGTGTATGTGTAAAATATCTGCCAGTTGAGAAGATTTGATTTGGTGGGCACTGACATTTTTATTCACTATGTTAATCCTACTTTCCAGCCCCATGAAAATAGCTTCCAATGTCTCTCCCAGCAATCCTGGTAATATAAACGAGTAGGCAAATTCAACAACAACAACAAACATACTTTGTATCCTCTGCTGTCTGTTGCCTCCGTTCCCTCTGGTGATCTCACCCATACCCATATGCGCCCCAGAGAGCACTGAGGTCAGGGTCGCAACACCGGTTGACCCTCCCTGGTCCAAAAGAAGCCAGGCTAAATACTACCAGAACCAGGGCTTCCTCAGTGGTGGCCCCACACTGGTGGAATGAGCTCCCAGAGAACATCAGGACCCTGTGGGACCTCTCACAGTTCCGCAGGGCCTGTAAAATGGAGCTCTTCTGCCAGGCGTTCGATTAGGGGCCGCCACTGAGGGGTGTGCCCTGGAACATCTTCTGGTCGAACTTAGACCCTCTCCTGGTTAGAGTCTCCGCTGGTTACTACCCCTATCTTGGGATTTGATTGGATTACCACCATAGTTGGTTTGTAATTGTTGTTGTTCACTGGTTTTAACTGATATTGTGTTTATTAATTGTTTTAATTCTTTGTTATTTAAGCTTGTTAGCCGCCTTGAGCCTGCTTGTCAGGCAAGGCGGGGTATAAATGCAAATAATAAATAAATAAATATAAATAAATAAATAGCTGGAAGCTGAAAAGAAGAAGGTGAGGCTGGTGGCAGGGTGGGGGGGAGAAGGTAAAGCTGGATCCTCTGGGTACAATGGAGAAGTTCCTGGCCATTTGCAGCCATTCTTCTGATGGCATCTCCAGAGCTGATGGACAAAGGTGGAGGCTCACAGCTGGAGTTGCATCCTGGAATGATCAAGAGGGGTGCTTGGCTACTTCCTTTTCATTGTCTCGTGAAAGCCTGGTGGTGGAAACTGCTGTCAAGTCACAGGCAACTTATGGCAACCCCGCAAGGGGTTTCAAGGCAAGAGATATTCAGAGGTCTGTATAGCAACCCTGGACTTCCTTGGGGGTCTCCCATCCAAGCACTAAGCAGGGCTGACCCTGCTTAGCTTCTGAGTATTAGAGTGATACAGCTCAGCACGACTGGACATTGGAGGGCACTGCATTGCTCTAAGTATGTATAAGAGTTATCTCCTTGGCTTGTCTTATCCTGTGAGCTTCTCCCTCTGACTCCACCTTCTCTTCCTCTGCCTTTGTTCCACTTCCATGGAAGCAGAGGCATCTACAGTTTGAAGAGGAGGAGGAGGATAGTTGGTTTTATACCCTGCTCTTCACTCCCCGAAGGCGTCTTGGAGTGGCTTACAGTCACCTTCCCATCCTCTCTCCTCAATAGACACCCTATGAGGTAGTTGGGGCTGAGAGAATTCTGAGACAACTGTGACTAGCCCAAGGTCACCCAGCTGGCTTCATGTGGAGAAGTGGGGAATCAAACCCGTTTCTCCAGATTAGAATCCATCACTCTTAACCACTACACCGCACTGGCTCTCTTGCTCCCTCACACATGCAGCCAGATAGCTGGCCCTTTGTGATAGGAAACAGTATTTTTTAGATTCTCTCTCTCTCTCTCTCTCTCTCTCTCTCTCTCTCTCTCTCTCTCTCTCTCTCTCTCTCAACATAGATGTTAACCAAATCTACCTGAATAAATGTAAGTTTTACCTTTGCAATATACTTCCTGGGAGTTTATTTACTGCACGCAATATCACGCTTCTAAGAGCGGGCAAAAGTCCTCTATATTAAATAATAAATATCCCCAGTACTGAGAACTGACAATATTGGGCTAGCCTGGGCCATCCATGTCAGGGCATGAAAGCTTACATTCTGATAAATGTGTTCACCTTGAAAATACTGCCAGGCTTTCCCCCTACATTTGCTCGGGATTTTATGTCGGAAGGCACAGCTTCAGTCTAAAAGGAAAACCACAAGACATTCTATTGAAACAGCTTGAGTGAGGTTTTCCGTGCGGCTACCTGTCTGGATTCGATGAAGACGAGTTTGCCGCCATGCCTGTCAGCTCTGTGGCTGCTTCAACAAGCTCACATTGCTCTTCCTTAAAATCTGCCATCAGACAATTGCATTCTGCCAAGTAGTGCAATGTCATCACACAGCTGTGGCATGGTGGTATCTTGCAATAACTCCTATAGATATGGCAAACACTTTAGGACATTGTGTGACAGCCTCTGTGGATCCCCTGGCCTCAGATGGCAGAGCACAAAGCTTCTTCAAGCAACATGCGGAAAGTTGTGCACTCCTCCCATCTGAGGGAAATTGCCTTAGCTTATTATTAGCTACAACAGGGGTACAGAGTGTATTTCTCAGTTTCCCAGTAGGATCACTTTCATGGGCCCTCTGTGGACAGTCTTTGGTCCTGTCCCTGACCCCCGTGTTTCTTCACCTTGGGGTACCTGTTAACAGGTTCTCTTCTAGCATCAAGATGGGTGTGCCCCAGGCTTCTTCTGCTCTGCTGCTCCACTAGTTGAAGAAATAGGGGTTTAGATCAGTTTTCCTCAATCCTGCAGGCACCGTGGCATCCACCAATGAGTTTGCTTGCAGCCACTCACTTCTTCCCTAAAGCAAAGAGCTTCATAAGAACATAAGAGACGCCAATGTTGGATCAGGCCAAAGGCCCATCCAGTCCAACACTCTGTCACACAGTGGTCAAAAATACCAGGTGCCATCAGGAGGTCCAACAGTGGGGCCAGGTAGCTTCCGTCTGCCTCATGAGCAGGAGGTGCTTCAGAAGGACCCAGGAGGTTTCACTTTTGGGTCAGCAGGGAGATCCAGTTCAAAAGTAACATTCCCCATCATATCAGGATGTTTGGCTTGGAACCTTCCAAACATGTTGTGATTAGCCCCTGCTGGGAGCCATTTTGAAACTGGTCCAACCTCCCATGGAAGCCATTCTGTGGTGGTACCCTCTGCCCTGTCTTACAATTCCAAAAGCACATACAGGCTTGATAGGGTCAGAGGATGCATGACTTAGATCCTAAGCATGATGAGTGAAGTTGTATTTGAAGAAAACAACTTTTCCACCTTTCATCTCCTTCCGCATGGCTCTGCACTAGGGTTGCCAGGTCCCCTCACCATCACAGTGGGGGGATTTGAGGGATATTCCAGGGGTGGGCAATCTGCCACCATCACCAGAAGTGACACCATCATGTTGGTGACATCGCACATAATTATCTGGGTTTTGGGCAGAACTCTATGGTTTTTTGGCTTCAAAATCATAGTTTCCCCCCCCCAAAAAAAAAAGTGTCGCAAGCAATGTCCCCTGTGCAATGACATCACCCAGAAGTGATGTCATTGCATCGGGGACAGTGTGCAATGATGTCCTTGTTTGGGGGTGGGGTTTCCCCCACCAGCTAGGTGGCTGGTGGTGGATCAAAGCCCCCAAAAGCAGGAGAACCTCCTCTGGGACCTGGGGGCTGGTAAACCTATTCTGTAGCCTTTCAAATTGTTGTCCCTATGGGCCAGTGGACCCTTAAGTAAAAGCGTGGGACAAAATTAGAGTCTGAAGCAGGAGAGGAGATCAGAAAAAGATGTCCTCTGTTCTTCTGCAAAAGAAAATACTGTTCCATCCAAGGAATGAGTCTTGCAGAGACAAAATGGTACCTTAGGATCCCAGCCATTGTTTTTTGGCAGAGACAAGGCCTCTCCCAGACCTTGTGTCCTGAGACCAACATTTCCTCTCAGCTCATCTGCTGAGAGACAACTGTCCCCTCAAAGGCTAGAGCCTTGATGTCATGGCACCAGTGTAGTCTATGTGTGGCATCCCTCCCAGTTTCTGGCGATGCAATTTCTGGCGGAGCCAGTGATGCCAGCAAGTGGTACAGAGTCTCACTTTGAAAAAGTGTGCTTCGCATACAAAAGCTCATACCTTGAATAAAACTTTGCTGGTCTTAAAGGTGCCACTGGACTCTAAATTTGTTCTACTGCTTCAGACCAACACGGCTGACCACCTGGATCTGTGCATTACACAGTGAGTGAAAAATAATTTTTACAAACATCAATAGTGGTTTGGGTAAGTGAAGGTGAAATCAAAGTGGACTCGCCATGTGGACAGCTGTTTATGAGTCATAACTTTGGACTGCCAAATTTTAAACAGTTTGGACCCTACAGGGAGATTGTTAGGACTCAGTATGAATATCTGTTTTTTTTTTCTGTCTTGAAAATAGTGATGTTGGGGGAGAGGAACCCCTTTATACTACTGATTCATTTTTGTTTTGTTTTGTTTTATGGCTTGAATCGTATTCTTGATTCATTTCATTGGATCATTAAAAAGAATTGCTTCATTTCATTCCTGAATCAGGCAGTTGCTAGACATCATATTTTCTACTTCTTGAAATGCTATTCCATTGATTTCAATGGGCAAGGTTCAATTGATTGTAACCTGCTTGTTTGTTTCCACTTTGGAATGAAATCTATCAAGTTGGAGGCACTCCAGAAGGGATGGAAGCATGATACACTTCATCCAAATAGTTCTTGGGTTTGGACATCCCCCGGGGAAATGGAATTTTGATCATATTGAGAGTTTTTCTGCAGGTCCCACCACATGGTTTTTGTTGTTATTTTTCTGCCAGTTTACATGAAACTCATAGAGAATGTATAGGCACCTCTAGGTAAGATCCTTGAAAGACTTGTGAAAGATTGGTCTAATGGTTCAGGAGGAGTTGTCCATATAAAGTAGTAGAGCTTAGGGCTAATCATTGTTCTTTCTGCCCATTTTTGCCCCACAGTTACAGAAAAAGCAGATATGAACATATGAGCTTTTTGCAAAATGTCACAATGTCAGTTCTTAGGGAAATCACTATTGAATGTAAATGTGTGATACCTCTATGCATTGTGGTTTAAGTCGAGGCCCAGTTGGTCCTTCTGCTTGGTAGGCAATAGGTCCCAGATTCAATCTCCAGCATTTTCAGTCAAAAAGGTTAGGCAGAAGTGGGTGATGAGAAAGGGGCACTGCCAGTCACAGCATTTTTTTTGAATTACTAAAGAGCCAGTTTGGTGTAGTGGTTAAGAGCATGGGCTCTAATCTAGGAAAACCCACTCCTCCACATGTAGCTGCTGGTGTGACCTTGGGTCAGTCACAAGTTCTTTCAGAGCTGTTCTCTTAAGAGCAGTTCTTGAAAGAGCTCTCTCAGCCCCACCTACTTCACAGGATGTCTGTTGTGGGGAGGGGAAGGGAAAGGAGATTGTAAGCCACTATGAGATTCCTTTGGGTAGTGAAGGCCGGGGTATAATTCCCATCTCCTTCTCTTCACCTCTTCTTCTTCTTCATCATCATCATCAGATGTGCTTTCCTGTATCCTTCCAATGATCCACTTTGAATTTCTACAAACTTTGCTTTGATGGATGTACACATGATCTACATTTTAACATGTTTGGATCTCTTGTGTAATTTGTACTTTCATACTAGGATTACCATCACAGTGCTAGCAATCAGGAGGGGACTTGACAAGTTGGGGGGGGGGCCCTCACTGGTGGTGATTTAATGAGGTTGTTGGTGACACATTGATGTCACTTCCTATGCTCCTAGAAGTGACATCAGAACATCACCAGAGACTCTCTAGTATTTGTGCAAAACACTATGGTTTAACTATAGAGTTTCGCCCAAATGCAAGAGTGCCCCAGTGATGTGCTGATGTCACCTTCAGGTGCACAGGAAGTGATGTCAGCACAGCAGGGTTACAGGCAGGGTCCTGATTTTCCTGCTTATTTTTCTTCTGCCACTCAGCTGAGAGGTCGTGGGAAACACCCACTGGTGGCACTGGTGGTAGGGGATCTCCTGCCACCAGCAGGAATCTAGAAGCCTATTCCATACTATTTCTTTAATGACTATCTGGAATGCTTGAGCACTCAGTAGTCTAGCTCACTTTCTGCTTGCCAGTTGCAAGCAAGATAGTAGTTTTTCCATGCATTGTTCATGAATAGCTATGATGATTTTGCCTTCCCTCACAGGATTTCCCTTTATCTTCTTTTTTGCTGAGCAGCCCCTTGCTTCCTCCCCCCTTTTTCTTTATTGTTTTTTCTCTGGCTGTACCACCCAGTCACTAAAATCTTTCTGTTTTGATAATGGCACACAAGAGGCTGATGGTAGTTCAAAAATAACAAACCATTTTATTGAAGTTTTAGAGGAAATGGTCAGGCCGGAATCAGGTATAGGACTTATGAGGTGAACAGGCAACAGGAAGGAGGTAACGTAGCATAAAAGTAAATGCCAGATAATTTGTCCCAAACAAATAACTGTTTCTGTTATTTAAACAGTTCTTTAGAACTTGAGGTGACAGATTTCTTGCAGTCTTTGTTTACATAAACAAGCATAAGCTTCTTGGTATCGCGGACACTAAAGTTGGTGAAGGTAGGAACATTCAAACAAGTTCCAATTTCTCTTTTTAACCACTTAATCATGATCACCCTGCTTCTCTTGGAGTGATTTCCCTCAGGCTTGATCCTCTCATTCCCTTAGCCTTCATTCCCAGTCAACTGTCAGTTTTTAACTGCCACACTCTCAACTGAAGAATTCCATTTGAATTCCCTGTCAGAAACATTTCTCAGACCGGGTTATGGCATTAACTATTTACTGTCTGTTACAGCAGCTTACACTTATTTGATGGTTTACTTTTTCCAATGTATTCAAACAGAACAGTACAGAACATTCTGCATTGTTTTGCACATATGCATTTTCCCTATCCCAGTAGGAGTGGTAAGCCCCCCAGACCTATTGTCGCCATGTGCTGCTCTGCAGCCAGTTATTCTAAAAAGTCAAAGTCAGCAGCCACAGCTACTGCACAATCATGGACCTGTTTAGCACCTGCCTGAGTTGGAGGGTGTCCCAATGAGGAGATGTGGTTCACCTCTGATGATGGCTCTCAAATTGTCTGCTTGCCTGTTGAGCGGCTTTGCCATGAAGTTCTCCGTATCCCACCTGTGTATCAGAATTACAGATGGGCCAATATGGCCATTTTCATCCCTTTTCAACTTTGTCTTTGTTATCAGTATTTCATTTGTCTGATTTCTGATGCTGCTGCTTTTCTGTCTTTTGTCATAAATGGGCTTGACCTACATGAAGTCCATCTCTAATAGTGGTAGTTTTGCCTCCCAGAGAAACTAGCATCACTGAGCCTGCAGTGTGCACCACGGTGGACAAAACACAAAAAGGGGTCCAATTTTTCTGTTGAGTGTCTAGAAGCAAGAGAGACAGCAGGACACAGGTGAAGGGAAAGGGCATAATAAGGCAGCACCCAGCTTTTAGTGCTGTCCCCTGAAAAGCATTTACAGGAGCATAAGCAGACAGTTCGATAAAGATATGAATGGATTTGCAGAAGTAGTGCATTTTGGGGGAAAGAGATTTGAACGAGAAGTGGCTCGATAGAGTTGCCCTATTATTGCAATCCCCAAAGGTCAATCAAAAATGCTATCTGAACAGTATGATCCCATGTGCCAAGATGGAATGAAAAGCACGGCAAGAAAAAGCCTTCCTTCCCGAGAGCCGCTCCACAATAATAGAACTCGTTTCCCTTGGAGATTTGCCGTGTCCCACATCAGAGTGTTTTTTAACAAGTGGTTCCTGGATATACCGGTTCTCAAGTAATTTCCAATTCACATGGCAGTTTTTCAAGGCAGAAAGGGCACCGCAAAGTGATGTTGTCCTTAATGTCCCCACGATGCTCATATAATGGTGTGGAGAAAGTAGCAAGAGAAAACACTCTGTCCCCTAGCACCAAACTGTGCTGTCACCCAGTGATGCTGAGAGGTAGTAGATTCAGGACTGGCAAAAGGAAGTCCTTCATGACACAAGTTGAAATTTGTTTGTGGTGTCTACTGCCACAGACTACAGCAGGGGTCCCCAAACTTTTTGAACCTGTGGGAAGAAGTGTAATTCTGACATGACACAGTGGGTGTAGCGACAAAATGATGGCCACAAAATGGCTGCCACGGGAGGCGGAGCCAGTTACAAAACGATTGCCACAGCTTAACTTCAGTAACACAGGGCAGCTTGTGTTGTGGTGGCTGCTGCCGCCAAAGTAACATGGAGAGGGGGGAAATCTGCACATCCAATCAAATCTCCAATAGTCAATCAGAAGCCCTACCTGGTCCCACTCACTTCCTAGAAGCACTTGGCGGGTGCCATCACGCCCACAGGGACCACATGGGGAAGCCCTGGACTACAGTGATGCCACTTGTTCAAATGGCTTTAGAAGGAGACTAGATGAATTCCTGGAACTACTGACAGATATTATTCAAGATAGCTAAATAGTTCAGATATGGTACACCTCTAGTTGGCAAGTCCTGGTGGTCAGCAATAGGAGGGAAAGCAGGTGCTTTCATCTCCTCTTTGTGGTCTTTATAGAGGTTTGTTTTGACTCCTGTAGGAAAACCCTGACCTGGATAGGCCAGGCTAGCCCGATCTCATCAGATCTCAGAAACTAAGCAGGGTTAGTATTTGGATGGGAGACAGTCAAGGATGTCCAAGGTCATGACTCAAAGGTAGGCAATGGAAAACCACCTCCAAAGTTCTCTTGCCTTCAAAGCCCTATGAGGTCATCATAACTCAGCTGCAACTTGATGACACTTTTCATCACCACTGTAGGAAACTGGATTCTGGAAAAGCTGGACCTCTGGCCTTATCCAGCAGGGTTGCAATTAAGATAACTTGCCCCTGTAAAAGCATCTTAATGAGACGAGGTCGTAAATTGCCACACCCTGAAAAAGCAAACGGTCACTCGGGCTTTTCAGAACATTACAACTCCATGGAAGCACTATTTTACAAGGTGAATGTTGATGCAAAAAGGCACCTTGTGGTGACTCATCCATCTCTGGAATGTGTGAATCCATCATAACAGTCAAGATAAAAGCCCTCTGGATCATCTTTCTCAACTGGAGTGATGCAGAACATGTAAAGTAAATGCAGTTTACCTTTCCCAAACAGGGTCTTGGCATCCCTTAATGGAATTATTCATCCCCGCTTGGCCTAAGTGGTTTGGAAGACCCAACAAACTTTGGCATTCACTGGGTGATCTGTCCTTTAAATGACCCCTACCACGTATCGCACTGATTCACTCTGACACAGAGGAAAATAAAAACAAACGTCGAGTTTCAGAACCATTTCCTTCCTTTTGTTTGCTGTCGTTTCCTCTTGCTTTGAAGTTTTCGCCTCCAACAGAAAAGGTTATTGTTTTGGAAATTGTGTCTAAAGTGTTCTTCATTTTCTTCCCTTGTGAATTTTCTGAGTGTTTAAATTTTTTATTGGAGCTTGATGATAACTGGAGAAGTCAGAAGGAACCATTTTGTACTGCAGAGAGAGCCTCGTAGGCATGAGCATTGTTCCTCTCCCAGCCAATTCCCATTGAAAAGCAGAGACTTCAGCCTTCCAGTTGTGGTAGCAGGCCTTTGAACTGTTATCTCTTCTGCAACTTCTTCTGTGCCCACAGACTAGGATGGGATGTTGACTTTCTCGTCTCTGCTGCTTTGACGTCAAAATCCCCTTGGTGGTTTTGTTTGTCTTTTGTGAGAATTCAACTTGTGAAACTTTTCCCGCACCATTTTCTGGTTCCTCATGTCTTCCCCCCCATAAAACATACACATTTCTCGACACCATTTGTGTAATTAAATCAGCATTATACATGTACATATAAATGATGAATATCAAAACAGCATGTCATCAGACTGTACAAAGTAGTGAAGGAAGTTTGGGGACCTCTCTTTGGCAGCTGAATGGGATCTGGGCTCAATTTCTACTCCTTCTCTATTGCCAGTATTTAGCTTGGGTGTGGCCAAAGGAAAGCGACAAAAGGGCTCTTGACTGATGGCCCCCAGTAAACCAGACCTGGATAGCCCAAGCTAGCCCAATCTTGTCAGATCATGGAAGCTAAGCAAGGTTGACCTTGGTTAGTATTTGGAAGGGAGACCACGAAGGAAGTCCAGGATCATTACACAGGCATGGAAACAAACCAGATGACGAATTAAAGTTCATCATGAATTTTGGCTGGTTCAGGGGTTTGTGAGCTGAAGTTCATGAACTGAAGAACCACAATGAACTACCACAAATTTTGGTGCAATTTGTGGTGGCTCGTGATGGTTCATGAAGAGCAGAAAGCTCTGAGCTTTCCCTGTGGCTTTCCACGGGGAGCAGAAAATGGGGGGTTAAATGCCCCTGCTTTATGCTCCCCATGAGAAGCCAGGGGGAACAGAGCAGGGTTGAAGTGGCCAGGAGCCATTTAAGCCTTCTTTTTATCTCCCCACAGCTTTTCATGGGGAGCAGAAAAGCGGGTTTAAATGGAAGAAGTGAAGTCCCTTCCCCGGGGCACTTGACCCCCCACCTTTGGGACCCATTTAAACCTAACAGATGTTGGGGGGAGCAGAAATGAAGTGTTAAATGGCTCAGAGCCATTTAAACTCCTGTTTTCTGCTCCTGGCCACTTTTGCAGGGAGCAGAAAGTAGGGATTTAAACATTGGATGGCTCATGAATCTATAGGAACAGTTCAGTTTTGCCAACCAGCATATCCATTCAGTTCGATTCATGGTTTGGTTTGTGGTTCAGCCACGAACCACAAACCAAACCAAACCACAAAAATAGAGTCCATGCCCATCCTTAACACAGAGTCAGGCAATACTAAACCACTTCCATTTGTTTCTTGCCTTAAAAACCCTATGGGGTTGCAATAAGTTGGCTGTAACTTGATGGCACTTTTCTCCACCACCATTTTTTGTGGGCTGTTTCATATTCTCAGTGGAGAGAAAAGCAGGGGGGGAAAAACTTCAACTGAATCTGCAAAGTCAAGTGTAAAAAGTAGTGACCCAAATCAGCTGAGAAATATACAATAATATGAAAGGAAATCAGTCACCGAGCAGGGAGTTGGGCTGTCCGTTACTGGAGATCTCGAAGCAGAGGCTGGATGTTCTGGCTCTGGAGTTCCTGCATTGAATAGAGGGGTGGACTAGAAGGTCTCCAACTCTGTGGCTTTATGGAATGAAATAGGGAATGTTGTTCATGGATTTGTTCTTCACAGTGTTGGGTTTTCCAAGAGATTTTTCTCCTTTCTATGGCTTCATTAATTCCTATTAGGCCTCCAGATGGCTAGCACACCAAAGTAACAACAAAACTCAAAACATCAGCATTAAAACAATCACAAAATAATATTTTTCAATAATTAAAGGCAGTTCAAATGGAGGAGGAGATTGGATTTATACCTCGGAGTCTCAGAGTGGCTTACAAACTCCTTTCCCTTCCCCTCCCCACAACAGATACCCTGTGAGGTAGGTGGGGCTGAGAGAGCTCTGACAGAAACTGCTCTTTCAAGAACAGCTCTGACAGAACTATGGCTTGCCCAAGGTCATCCAGCAGGTGCAAATGGAGGAGTGGGGAATCAAACCCAGTTCTCCCAGATTAGAGGTCATGCACTTAACCACTACACCAAACTGGTGCAAATGCAAGGAGAAACAAAAGAAACAGGATCAGAAAGCAAAATTAAATAAACATTAACCCAGGTCACAAGCAGACTGAGATGATGGCATCTTGGGCTTGTGTCTGAAGGTAAGCATCCAAGGGTACTGGTGAATCTCTGGGGCCAGGGAATTCCTGAGACACACACAGTGCAATCCTAAACAGAGTTACACCTTTCTAGGTTCATTGAAGCCAATGAGCATATAAGGTGTAACTCACCTTATGATTTCCCTGCCCGTGTCACCATTAAAACAGCCTGATCTCATGTAACCATCTCAAACAATGGTGGTATATAAGGCATGACCTTGATTGTCAACTTAAATTCGCAAGTTAGGATCATCTTAGGGAAGGTAGCCCTAAGCTCTCCAGAAACCAAACTCTGAAAGGTAGCATTTTACCATGCCACCCAACAAAATTAGTCTTCCAAATAACAAGAAGTCAATGACTATACATAAATGGAAACTCAATCAGAGTTCACTACGTGGTGATGTCATTGGGGGCAGTGAAATCAAGTGAGAGGCAGGAAGCAACATAAACAATTTTGCAAGCAGTGCTAAAAAAACTATTGACTGGACCTTTTTTTTGCAACCAAAGAAAATGGAAGAAGAAAAAAACAGCCTAACAAACATAAAAGTGTTGATAGTGACCATCATGGAGACATATTTTAATTCTTCCTGAGTTGTGATTCCCCAAGACATTTTTTTTACTGCACGTATACCCCTCTGTTGTTAAAGGTGAAAACAATTGTCAGATGATGTTACCTTGAAAAAAGGAGAAATAGCTGGTGGAATTTTTAGGGAATACAAATGAATGTTTAATTACGTTTCAGTTTTTTTGTGCATGCACATGTGCATGCGTGCATCTTCATTCAGCTGAGAGCACCATTTTAATAATGCATGAGTCACGTTGTCATGCCAGATATGTTTTTTAGTGAATGTCTTACAAAATTCACAGATTTAAGCATCCTTGGGACAAGAGAATATGTGAGGGCAGTTTGGGTTTAAATTTGCTACATTTGCACCTATTTGAACAAGTGTGATAGTAGCTAGGGATGGCCATGAACTGGCTGATGAACTAAAGTTCATCACAAATTGGGTGGCTTGTGGTTTGCAAAATGACGTTCATGAACTGAAGAACTCCATGAACCTCCACAAATTGTGATGCAGTTCGTGGTGAGCTGCTTTCTGCTCTTCACAAAAAACAGCTGAGCAGTGGGGAGCTCCCTTCCACTCACTTGTTTGGTTCAAATGACTGGGAGCTATTTAAACCACTGCTTTCTGCTCCCTGCGAAAAATCCTTGGAGAGCAGAAAGCAGGGATTTAAACTTTAAAGGGCTCATGAACCGATACGAACTGGGTCGGTTTGCGAACCAACCTCCCACTTCATGTGGGGTTGTGGTTTCATTTGTGGTTCAGCTATGAGTCACGAATCACACTGAACCACGAACGTTCGGTTCGTGCCCATCTCTAGTAGTAACTGCAGTAGCAGTAGAACAAATTTAGAGTCCAGTGGCACCTTTAAGACAAACAAAGTTCTATTCGAGGCATGAGCTTATACCTCAAATAAAACTTTGTTGGTCTTAAAGGTGCCACCAGACTCTAAAGACCAACACAGCTGACCACCTGCAGCAGTAGTAGTTGTAGCTGCAGCAGCAGCATTGAATATTAAAACAAGGTTCTGATTCTTGTTTGTGTTTTCAACCCCGTGAAGGCAGTCATGTGTGGTATGAAACTCAACTGCCATGTTCAGTTTGGATGTTTGAAACCCAGGCTCATACATCCACTTATGAAGGTCTTTGGGTAGCCATGAACAAACCACATTCTTCCAGCCCAGACCAACATGTGGCACTATTGTGAATTTGAGCTCATTGAAAGGAGAATGGAACACAGATATTTTTATAAGAGCTCTCCCATTTTACAGATAGAGAAACTGAGACCAAGAAAGAGGTTTTCCCAAGCCCACACACTGAATTTGGGGTTTGAGTAGAACATGAATCCCAATCTCCAGTATCCCTGTACACTGGACCTCACTGGCTTCTCCTTGGGGATATTTCTGAATTCTTCCTGGAATTCATTGTAACAATCCATGCCCATTTTCTTTTGGCGTGTCCCAGGGAATTTGGGGTGAGGTGCACATTAAATACACAATAGCATTATCATTGTTGAAGTGATAGGGAACTGTAGATTGCAACATGTATCAAACATGCATAAAATGCATATCACAATGTATGCCTTGAACACATCCACATAAACATCACTTTGCAATGGGAACGGAACTCTTGATGCAACAAAAGAAAGCAAGCACGTACTGACTGAAATGACTGACATTCATCCAACTCTTTTCTCTCTTGACACATATCTGCACGCACTGCTACTCATCTGTATCATTCAAAGTTGGACTGGATAATAATTAAATTCTAACTTTTCCCTCACATCAGTGTTCCGCACCCATTCGCTTATGGTCCTCTGGAAGCAGGCGGCGTTTCACGGTATAAACACAAGCCTTTCTATTAATTTCAAATGATGCATTTTCTAGGCCTGGCTATGAATAAACCAGATCAATGCCAGTAACATGGTTTATTGGACCTCCTGTGAAATGAATTTGTAGAGAGACAGGCCGGGAGATGGAGTCGACATGCAGATGAGATCAGTAAGTGAGGGCATATTGATTATCTCCATCCTGGTCCAGGCAGTAATTCCAGCCGATGCCTGTTCTTCCCCTGGCTTCGGATCATTATTTATGCCATAAAAAACACTATCTCAATGATAATAACAGGTTTCATCTCCAATCCCGAACATAAAGCATCGATGCCTAAGATTTTGGGGAAGTGAGCGAGCAAGAAAAGAGCGGGAGAGAGAGAGAAAGGTCCTAGAGATGCTCAAGATTTAACAGGTCTTGGAGATGCTCGAAACTGCTGAGGCTGATCTTGTGGCTTTTTATGCCCTCCAAAAGGAAGATTGAGAGCAGGTGTTAGATTACCCGGCTCTTTATTAATAACGCAAGGCTTCCACAAGAGGTGGATTGATGGCACAGTCAGCACTTAGCCAGTGAATAAAGCTCCCGGTTTGGCATCTGACTCAACCACTTCACTCCATCAACTGCCTGCCTTCTCTCGAGGAAGAGGAAAGCCTCTCCATGAAGCCAAAAGGTTCCCCAAACATATCTGCAGCCCTCCACCTTCTGCTTTGAGACAGGCATATAAAGGAGAGAAAAGCATTGCTTAACTAAATCTGGGGGAGATTTTCTTTGTTAAAGAGCAAGGAACTCCCAGGAATCAAACTAGCTTTCTGGGGCGGGGAGAGGAATCCATTCACCTATTCTCTGTATCACTGCAAATAATTACTGAATGGGTGACAAAAATCTTGCAGGGCTTCCATAGGTGGTCATTTATTCCATGCTAAAGAGGGACGATTCTGCACTTCCAGGTTACAGGACCACTTCTCATCATGGAAATTCTAGGGTTGTCAAGAGGCAGCTCTCACATCAATACTAGGCACAAGGGGGTCATCATGGAGGTGAATTCATTGCAGAATCTTTGCATGATGGATGACTGTAGCCACATGCATGACTCACTTTCCATTCAGCAAACCACAATTTGGGTAATGATGGTGGTGAATCCATTGCATAATCTCGGTGTGATGGATGGCTGTAGTTGTAGATTCTGTATGCTATGCGCATGACTCACTTTTCCATTCACCTAAACCATAATTTCATTATTTTTGTTTTTAGGGGTGATGAGCAATGGCCTTAATTTCTTCCCTTGAAAGTCTCATGTAACCATTTTGAAAGAGAGTGGATGTCAGGAGTGTTGGGGGTTAGGATTAGAAGAGAATCATGGAATCACAGAGTTGGAAACCCATAGATCTGTATCACACACAGTATGCAAATGGAGTTACAAGCTGGAGCAATTTCTTTATGGACTTCATTTATTGTCTAACTTCCATGCTGAGACTCAAGGTGGGTTACAACTAAAAACAACACAGTAAGAAACAGCACGAAACACATAAATGACATAAATGACAAAATACGAGAATGCACTAATATCGTCAATGAAGTTTTCCTTGGCTCTTCAGTGAACTGTCTATCCAGGTCAGTCATTGGAAGGACTATGGATGATTCCTGAACAGTCTGGACAGTGATGCTATGTACAGAAGAGGAGAAGAGGTTCCCAAATGTTTTGAGCGTGTGGGCACTTTTGGAATTCTGTCAGAGCATGGTGGGCCCAGCCACAAAATGGCTGCCACAACGTAACTTCAGTCACCCACTGAAGACCGTTGGTGGCAGCTGCTCCCAAAGTAACATTTTAAAAAGCCTGCACGGCCAATCAAATCTCCAACTTAGAACTTGGTCCTATGGTTCCACAAGGGTGCAGTGGTGCCAACACAGGGTTGTCAGGTCTCATCTGGCCACCGGGAGGGGATTGGGGGTAGGGTTACTAAAGCCAGGTTAAGAAACTCCTGGAGCCTTGGGGATTGAGTCTGGGGAGGACAAGGACCTCAGTGGGGTATAATGCCAGATTCCACTCTCCAAAGCATTTGTTTTCTCTGGGGGAACTGATCTTTGTAGTGTGGAGATGAAGTGTAATTCTGGGGGATCCCCAGGTCCCACCTGGAGGCTGGCATCCCTATGCCAAGATGGTGCAGCTATGGTGGCATTTGTGTGCATCTATAATTGGCAAGTGGATATGAGGAAAATGGGTAAGGCCAGGGTTTCAGAGAATGGTCTGAAGACACGTTAAGGTAAGGGCAGAAAGGCGGCATATAAATTTTGTAAATGATGATAATCATATACAGTGCAATCCGAAGAACACTTTCCTGGGTGTAAGCTCCATTGAATGGGGAGGATTCAAAGGAGACCCACTTCAGATTGCTTCAGATCGGGTCTTGAACAGGGCCTGAACAGGAGGCAACATGGGAACCCTATGAAAACCACATGGAGCTGCTTGGAAGCAGAAGAGGAAGAAGCAGCAGCAGCAGCAGCAGCAGAGACACCAGGGCTATTTTGGGACAGGAACGCACAGGAACGGAGTTATGGCTGGCTCCCAAGCTGGCCACGCCCAGCAGGAACTCATTAGCATAATAGGCCACACCCAACAGCAGAGACTCATTAGGATTGGCTACATTAGGGGTGTGTGGCCTAACATGCAAAGGAGTTCCTGCTACAAAAAAGCGCTGGGTTTTGACAACAAACAAGGTAAACAGAATAACAAGCAAAAGGTGGGTGTGGCTGGATAGCCACACTTCTGGTAACATGGGGGTGTGGCCTAATGTGCTAATGAGTTGTGCTGGCAGGGGTGTGGCCTATTATGCTAATGAGTTCCTGCTGGGCTTTTTCTACAAAAAGAGCCCTGGCACACACCATACATTTTGCTGCTTCATTGTGGAAACCCAGTGCCCTGTCGCTATCCTGAAAGGCTACAGAAGATGCCTGTTGATAAGGCAGGGTCTCAGTCTGCAGAACTTGCAGAACCAACCTCCTAGAAAAGGCATGTTGAAGCCAGCAGACATAGACCACAGAACAGCACAGTGCTCCAGAGGAAATGCTTACCTAAAGTCACAAATGTACCTCAGGGACTGCCTCAAATTTATCTCCAGCTTGGTTAATAGGACTACCCAGGAGTCATTTTGTAGAAAAAGAGGTGCAGGCGCTCATTAGCATAACTCATTAGCATAACTTATTTGCATGTGCCACACACCCTGACATCACCGGAAGTGTGTCAGAAGGTAACACCCACCGCTCAGGCTCCACTGGACTGTTTTGGATTGCTAGCTCTTGGGGGGGGGGACATGCAGATCTGCCCTCACAGAGGAGGGAGAGCTTGTACCTGAAGGCGGGCCGGGGGAGACTTACCTGGTTGGCTCTTGTTCCTTGTGGCCCGACTGAGGGCTGCTGGGAGCAGGGGGTGGGGCTTGTTGCATGTGCTCGCCCCCTGGACTCCTTACTGCCGGAGCTCTGCTCCTGTGCGCTCCCACAGGAAATGACCCCTGCGACTACCACATTTCCTTATTTACTTATTTATATCCATGTGCTCCAATAAGAGATCCATAGGAAGAACCGTGGTGTGTGTAAAGTCCCATCAAGTCACAGCTGAGTTATGGTGACCCCAGCAAGGGGCTTTCATGGCAAATGGGAAGCAGAGGTAATTGGCCATTGCCTTCCTCTGCAGAGTGTCCCCATCCAAATGCCAAACCTGCTTAGCTTCTGCAATCTGGGGCTATACCATGCCGCCTTCCCTCCCAGCGAACTGCTGGCATTTGGTTTGTTTGTTTGCTTGTCTGATTCTTTGTTTATTTATAGCAGAGGAGCAGAAGGTGTTGCTTCTTTGTCCCAAACCTAAGATTGTTTAAATATAAATACTGATAACTGTTTAACTTAATTAAGTCTGCATAACAACACCTCCATTCCATCTTAAGGCTGCAGATTTTTCATTGTGCTCAGCTAAAACCAACCCACTGCTGTATTTCCACTTTCTTCTAACATTCAGCCTGAAGCAGACTTCTGGGGAACTCAGAAAATTGTCCACTACTTTGGAACAAAGGTGTTTGTGTTCCTACAATATTAAATACATTTGTCACGAATGCCAGAAGGCCAGATCCAAAAATGTTATCTGTCCCATGATCCCAGAGTACAGGTAAGGTCTTTGGGAGTCAAGGAGAGGACTCAATTTCTTGGACCTCATGGACTAGAGTAGGTCTTCTCAACATTGTTGAACCTGTGAGCATGTTTAAAATTATTTTTGAGAAGAGGTAATGGAAACCTTCATAAAATGGATGTTTGGGGGGGGGGCTAACCACAACATGTTGCATTCTAGCCAAATGTCCACCAATGATGGGACAGCTGATCCATCATCATTGTGGGCTCCTCTGAAGCAACTAAAATTTGGCTAAGAGATTCTTCTTGATGTCAGTATCTACAGGAAGGGGAGGATTTGCTTCCTAGGTAGCCACAGGGAGAAGTTGCCAGGTCCAGAGACAAGAACAGTTTTGACTATGCCAAGCTACTCATGCATGGCTGTGATGAACCTGCCCAGGATAAGATCATCACTTTGCTTGCCAGAGAGCTACCGAGGAGCAATTTGGAAGTCCAAGTTCTATTCCCTTTGACCATTATCTTTATTTTGGCTAATTTCAGACATACCCCCCAAATCCCTGCTTGGCCTTAAGGCAACCAGCTAATTTCACTCTGATCATATGAAACGTGGATAGAGGGGTCTGTTGCAGTCATGTACTAAGGGCAGGGTGGGGAGTGCATTCCACCCTGGGTACAGGTTAAAGAAGGCCCTTGAAGCAGGGGTTTTGAAGCCAGCATCATGCTGCGTCCAGCCGAATGTTATTCCTTTTATTTTAAAAATGTAGTTCTGGCTGCAGCCACTAGGGGTGCAAGGAAGTCTGAGCTTAACAAAAAGCATTCTAGGATTGGCTAGACTTCCCTTTCTCCAAGACTGAAGCAAACTTGCTTAACAGATCATACAACCAAGCCAGCATGCTGATAGCTGCTACAGTAATTGCTAGCCTGCAGGTCATTTTCTCCAGGAGTCTAGCCTTTCTCTTTTCCTTTCCTTGCACCCAGTTCAGCCAAAACTTGCAAAGGGTACTGCAGCAAGATAAAACAACCTTTCCCTCTCTTAATTTCTCTCCCTTCCACACTTTTCTCATTCATTTCTGTCTCCCTTCATTTAATTTTTCCATGTCCCCCCCCCTTTATTTTCACTTCTCGTTCTCAATACCTTCCCTATCCTGCTTGGTGACAGTAGTATAGTGGCAAATCTTTGTTAATATTATGAACAGAAGGCACTGAGTTTACTGGGCACCATACACTGTACTGGTTTGGCTGGGCTTCCAAACCTTTCTTGCTAGGACTGTGATTCTGTGCATGACATCAGCTGACATTACCACAGTGGCACTGGGTTTGCTGGGTACTGTACATTGCACTTGTTCTGCTGGGCTTCCACCCCCCCCACTTGGATTGTGATTCTGTGCTTGATATCAGCTGGCATTGCCACAATGGCACTGGGTTTGTTGGGCACTGTACATTGCACTGGTTCTGTTGGGCTTCCACCCCCCTTTCTTGGACTATGATTCTGTGCTTGACATCAGTCTTGTTGATCTGGCATTGTCACAATGGCACTGGGTTCTGCTAGACATTCTGTGATTGCACTGGTACTGCTAGGTACTCCTTACATTGCACTGGTTCTGCTGGGCTTGAAAAAATCCCCTCCCTTCATTTTCTACTACAGAGATTCTCTGGTTTGACTTGGAATCAATGAAGCTTGTGACCACTATTTTGTGATGCTTTGGCTAGTGTTAATTATTAAAAGTTAGAACCTATGAAGTCTCCATAAGTAGGCTGTGACTTGATGGCAAAAAAAAAAGAGGACGGGAGGGGAGGGGAGTGTTAAAAAATTATCCACCCCGAGTGCCAAATAGGCTGGGTATACCACTGGTCTGTTGAAAGCTGATGATTCACTCCCCTTAAAGAGGCTGGTACACCTTTTCTCTGCTCAGCTATTATAGGCCCTTCCAACAAGCCTGGTGATATCAGGGACCAATCACTGACCTCTTCATTAAACAAAAATGGTGGGATCAACCAGGCTTCATATGGAACCTTCCTGTTCCCATCCTAACTCCCAAACCTAACAGAATTCATGTTCATCAGATACTTTAAACTGGATCCCAAATACCCTCATGCTGTGGCCTGGGCACAGTAGTACAATTCAGTTTCTTCTGAGCATGTGCCATTATGATGAATACTGCCCACTGTGCAGGTACAAAAGCAACACATACTCTAGAACAATAGCTGATCCATGAGGACACTGGGAGCATATTTAACCCTGGCAATCCAGTAAAGCATGTGCCAGTATTGGCTATATTGCCAGCTAAAGGTTTCCCTTGCTCGAAAGCCAGTCGAACCTGACTCTAGGGGTGCGGTGCTCATCTCCATTTCCAAGCCAAAGAGCCAGCGCTGTCCAAAGATGCTTCCGTGGTCATGTGGCTGGCATGACTAGACGCCAAGATGCACAGAACACTGTTACCTTCCTACTGAAGTGGTACCTATTTATCTTTTTGCAATTTCTTGCTTTTGAACTGCTAGGTTGGCAGGAGCTGTTACCGTCATGTGGCACTAGGGTCTCGAACTGCTGAACTACCGACCTTCCAGTCTACAGTTCAGCGTCTTAACCACTGAGCCACCACAGCCCCAATATTGCCAGCTACCAGGGCTTATTGTCCAACAGGGCAGATTTAAACACACACACATATATTCAAAATGGTTCATTTTGTATTATGACTAAATCACCCATGGGATTATCTCAAGCTAATCGGAAACAGAACACAACAGAAATCAAGGGGCCCCTTAATGACTAACAGTATTTATGAGTTTTCATGAGATAGAGGTCACTTCCTCAGATGCAATGTGAGGTCTGTGATGATAAAACAAGCAAACTAACAACAACACAAAACCCTCATGCTGGAATAAAGGCTGTCGGTCTTTATGGTACCCCTTGACTTCTCTTGGTTTTGCTACAATAGATGAGCATAGCTACCCCTCTGGAAGAGAGAACAGGCATTGTGTTGTGCAAGTTAAGTTGAATGTTCAAGCTTGTTCTTTGTGAAAATCAAATCACCACAAGGAGAGGTTGAGCAGGCCAGGCCCAGAGTAGAATCTCCCACTTCGCTCTGTTCCAAGGCACAAAGCCAGAAGGATAAAACTTCTCGTTCTAATCAATGCACCTCTTTCATTCTGCAAATTGGCTTGTAACCATCAAGTCCACCTGTGCTTCCTTGCTGAAGGATCGTCTGAGGTTGAGAGGTTGAAGAGGGGAATGTCTTGTACCATTAATTCTCACAGGCACTCATTAATAGCCAGGAAATGGATGTGATCATTAATGTTTAAAGGATATTCACCTCTTTAAAATGCTATAAAAACACAAAGGGAAGGGCCCAACCAGGATCTTTTGAGCTACCAAGCCAGCAGCCTTCATTAGCGGGAGCTAAAATGACTGGTGTTATTTATCCCATAACTGCAACAACAGAAACACACAATTTTGGAAATGAGGAAGAAGCCCACTCTATAATATTTTTTACATGTTTACTTGGAAACAAATCCCTTCTGTGTTGTGTTTGGGACTAAAGTTGGGGCTAAATTATGAACTTCTGTAGTGGAGTGTCCTGTTTTCATGTGATACATTGTTTGTATAGGCTACTATGAGGATTTGGCATGTTGAGCTGTCAGCTTCGATGAAGAAAAGAGGGGGCCGCACCAAGGCAAAACAAAGCTGAAAAGACAAATGGAGCAAAGGAAAGAATCTTTAATGATTGTATAACCCCTACGCATTACTCATGCAGCTTCATCCTGGGAAATCTACCAAAATAATACAAATATAAAAATATATTTAATACATCATTTCAAAAGCAATTAAAACATATTAGTAAAACACAGGACAATTTCACAGGGCATGTACAGAGTGCCATTCACAATGAGTTAATTAATATTAAGACAACTGAACCAACATTAATATCCCCTAGGTTTCCCTTGCTCGAAAGCCTGTCGAATCGGACTCTAGGGATGCGGTGCTCATCTCCGTTTCCAAGCCAAAGAGCCAGCGCTGTCTGAAGACGTTTCCATGGTCATGTGACCGGCATGACTAGATGCCGAGGCACACAGAACGCTGTTACCTTCCCACGGAAGTGGTACCTATTTATCTACTTGCAATTTCTTGCTTTCGAACTGCTAGGTTGGCAGGAGCTGGGGCCAGCGATGGGAGCTCACTCCATTTTGCGGCAATCGGGTCTTGAACTGATGAACTACTGGCCTTCCGGTGTGCAGTTCAATGTCTTAACCACTTGAGCCACCACAGCCCCTCAACATATCCACTACATATTATATAACCACAAAGAATAAATTTAAATTGTTTAAGAACCATACTGACCTTCCAGATTTTTTTAGTTCCATTGCCATGCTTAGTTCCACTATAGCAGAGAGAGCAGTCTGGGTTTGTCTTGGCTGTTATCTACATGAGTGCCTGCCAGAAGATGTTCTCATTTAACCCAATAGGGAGCAGAGTTTTCAGTTTCAAAATCTAGTCAGTTTCTTTCCTCAATAGAATTCTTTCATCCTGACTGTGGGTTTGTGATTGTGCTCTATAAAATGTTTCACCTGAGGAGCACCGATTCTTTAATGTGATATATTGCTTTTGTGTTCAGGGTCTTAATTTAAGTGACCTGTTTGTCTTGCCTATATAAATTTTTCCACATCCACATGAGATTGCATAGATAGCATGATCGCTACTGCATGTTGTGAATTCTTTAAGGTAATACTATTTATTGTCCATAGGATTGATAAAATATTTCATAGATACCAGGCTAGATCCTGATAAAACAAACTGTGGGTTTTATTCTGATGAGTGTTGCTTAGGTATTAAAAAATCTTTTAGGCTAGCTGCTTTTTTTATAAGCAACAATTGGTTCTTTACTTGCCACCTCAAGAATTCTGTAATGCTTCAGCGTGGGTTGTTTTGGTTTTTTGACCCATCACACTTTAAATGTTTGCCTTCTGTTCATGGGGAATGAGGTTTTTAGTATCTGCTGACCATTGTGCTTTGATTCTGAACCATGTAGGAAAATAAAGTCTATCTAGTTATTTGTCAGTTGTTCTCCTTCAAGGCACTGGCTTCTACAACTCCTTTCAGAAAGAAGGAAGTTAGCAATGACCTGTGGGGTATGAAGCCCCTGGAGCCCTGTAACCTTTTTTAGAGAGAAGTCCTTCACATCATACAATTACGGTTGCCAGGTCCTTACCTTCTGCTAGCGGGGGCTCCAGCCCACTCCCCTGGATCTTCTGGTGGATGTGCAAAGCATAGAGTTTTTAGCCAAATGCTAGAGCATACCCCGCACAATGTGCCCAGCTTGATGATGTTACTTTTGGCCGTTTTGGGTGACATCATCATACTGGGCACATCAGGCGTGGCGGGGCTCTTCAGGGATGGGATTCTCCCTGCCGACCATCTGGCCTGCAGTGGATTGGGGGTCCCAAAATTGGGGAAACCCCTGCCCCCATTGGGGGAGGGGATGGCAACCCTACATAAAGTGCAAGTTATTGTGGCAAATATACCAGACAGTGCATCACCAACCAGGAACATCATGAATGTATCATATAGACTAGGTATCGGCTGTTTGTTCTCTTCCCTTGCACCTGGGTCCAATCCCAGCTAAAAGGCCTCCGTCCCAGCCAGTGTTCCCTCTAAGCTGAGTTAGTGTGAGCTAGCTCACAGTTTTTTAGGCTCCGACTCACACATTTTTGTCTCAGCTCAGGAAGGAGGGCTCCAGAGCAAACTAATTTATGCAGTAGCCAAATGGCTCGCTCACAACTTTAACGCCAGTCGCTCACAAAGTAGAATTTTTGCTCACAAGACTCCACAGCTTAGAGGGAACATTGCAGCTACCAACACCCATTTCTGAGATCCGGCACAGAAGATCCATCAGTCTGGCTCCCTTTCACCATGGCTGGCCTAAGAACTTTTTTTAAAAAGTTTTTTTTTGTACTGGACAATTTGTATTTAGTACAATTAACAAATACACAAGCATGAAACATATTACAAAAAGAGGACTTTCTGAGCTCCCTTTCTGAGAGCACTTTTTAAACAATATTTTAGTTACAAGTATTTGCTTAAAATTGTCATAATCTGTTGTGGGAGACAACTTTTGGTTGAAATGCAAAGTAAATATGCAATTCATCAGGAATTAGCTGCCTACAGCTGCTCTCTGCAACACAATATGCTCTAAATTGCACAGGATAGGGAAAAGCTAGACTAATTACAATGCCCTTTTTGTCAATCTCAAGAGGCTTTCTTGAACTCCCAAGAGCTATCTGACGTACAGGAATGAGCTCTGGGCTGGGAAATACATCTCAGGCTCTCAAGGCACCTCCCCCACAAGATGCCTTTCTCATCACAGACTAAATAAAGAAATCATGACTGCCTTTTTAAGTACAGACGGACAACTTCTCAACTAGTTTCTGTGTTAATCCAGTCTGCAGTCATGATGCAGAACACTTGTTGCTTCACTCCCAGTAGAATCAGCACAATTACCTCACAACCTTTTTGTCTTTGTGCAAAAGGCTGCTGTAAATATTTGAACAGAGGGCAAGGATACAAGTGGATCATTCGGCATGTCACACAGAGAAGAATCAAGGTTTGTTACCAAGACTACCCTCAACAGGATATAGCCGGTCCTGACTCCCTGATAAGTGTTGCAGCTATGATACATGTTTGTGTTGACTGTATTAAAACTGTTTATATTTTCACAAAAAAACTATACAATCTGAGAGCCCACTCTGCTGATCCTCAGATGCCTTCTTAGATACTGGACCTCAAAGGCCATGCCTCAATTCAGCTTGGAGATTTCAGTCCTTGGAAGTTCCTTCTACAGGGCAGCCATGCTCCCCACAGGTTTGTGTCATTGCAGGGGCTTACTGATTTGCCACAAGGGCTGCGGTCAGATGAGCAGTTTGATCCGATGCTATTGCTGTTCCCTTCCAGATTTCAAGTGCACAATCAGACAGCAACTTCTGCCTCCCGTTCCCCAGTCGTTGGCACCTGGTTCTGCCCCATCTTCAAATCAGAGTTATTTGACACAGAGGAAAGTAAGGTCTTCACAGATGTCAGCGCTTTCACCCCACATTTCCGGATGTCTGAACTCCCCTTTTGCAAACTCAAGCCACCTGGCAAGTGTGAACCTTCCATTCTGTCTTTGCCTTTTAAAAAAATTGTTAGTGATGTGCGCATAAATGCATAATTGCCCCTACTGTCATCAACTGCTGATGCGCAGCAATAATCTGAACTATTGACCCCGGGGACGAGCGTGCGATGAAGCTGGTTCAGGGTGGGATGTTTGATCAAAACTTTCCATTACAAAATAAAATGGTGTAATTAAAAGCACGGCTAGACCATGCCAAGCCTGTCGTCTGACTGACTATTCCACTAAGCCAGGGGTGTCAAACTCATTTGTTATGAGGGCCGGACCTGACATAAATGAGACCTTGTTGGGCTGGGCCATGTGTGTCATAAAATGTAATGCCAGGTAGCGGAGATATAAACTTTATAAAGGACACAAACATTTATTTATTTGTTTGTTTTATTTATTTGTTCCACTTTATATCCCGCTCGAACCACTGGTTGGGGGTCTCTGAGCGGCTTACACTTCGGTGCTAGCCACCAATTTTATTGCCCTAACTATGGCCACATATATTGTGAGGGAGAGGGAAACCTACCGGCACCCCCTGTAGTGGTGGTTGGTAGCTGGTTCTGTTTTTTCTGGCTCCGGCAATTCTCTCAGGCGGGGCTCCCTTCTTCGGCTTCTCAGGCGGGGCGCCTTCTCCGGCTTCTGGCTGCAGCCTTCTCTCAGGGCATGCGACTCCGCCTCCTTCCGGTTCAGCTGGGTCCTTCCGGCTCCGCCGTCCCGGCTCTTTTGACATCATCGCGGCCCTCCTCCGACGGCGGTCGCCCGGAGCTCCACCTTTCGCCACCAGGGATCGCTCCTTCTGGTTGCGCCCTGCCCGCCGTCGTCGCCATTCGTCTGCTTGCCGCCGCCGCTCGCCGCCACCGCCATCTCCGCCATCCAAGTCGGGCCCGATGTTACACCGCTCGCCTGCTTGCCGCCGCCGCCATCACGCCATCCGAGCCAGGGTCGATGTCTCGCCATTGCTGCCGCCGCCGTCATCATTGCCATCGTCTGTCAACCACCGCAGGCAGGGGTGCCCCCCATCCTACTAAGGGTGGGTACCCATTTATCTACTTGCAAGTAAGTTGCTTTCGAACCGCTGGGTGGGCGGGTTTTTTTTTACTTAAAATAAAAACATGCTTAAAACATTAGCACTCTTGCAATATTTTGTTTATTTAACAGTGTCTGATAACTGACACCTCTTGCTGTGAATTATTGCATCAAAATGTCTGTGCTGTAGCAATCTTGAGTATGCTGTTCAGGTGTGTATCTGTAAGCTGCAAACCTACGATGATGCAGCAGCAGCAGAACTGGAAGAAGAAGCAGAAGACAGCCAGTTCCACTGCAGGCTTGATAGAAGCCCTCCAGGGGGCTGATCTGGCCCCTGGGCCGCATGTTTGACACCCTGCTCTAAACTTTGTCTGTTTCAGCCTGAGGGGTCATAGCTGTCTGGGAGGAGGTTCTCCACCTACCTTCCTGCTGGTGGGTTCCCTCCATCAGAGGAGGTCTTCCTGCCGTGCAGTGAGTTCTGCTGTAGAGGCATCGGGGAGAGAAAAAGCAGTCCAGCTAGTCAGTCCTGGGGCTTTTTAAAGTTCTGGGGCAGAGGTGGTCATGACTGGCCTCCAACTGAACCAATATCTGTCATGGGTTTTGAAATGGGAAGGCACTGCCGGCACCCCATCCCACTGCTCCTTAGATGCCAATGCAAAACACAAAACGAATAATGCAAAAAATATTTTAAAAGTATTCAGAGGACCGTATATTCAGGTATATTGTTCGCTTCTTAAGATGTCAATAGAAAGCAAAGAGGAAAACATCTAAACCAGAATGAACTTTTTAAAAAGAATACAGCAGGTCTAAAAGTAAAAATAATAATTTGGGGGTGGGGGGAGCGGCCTTCCAACTGTTCATAAATGTAAACCTTCACCTTGCTGGTCTCTTCCAAATGGATTTTGCAGAGTTGGTGACATGGAGAAAAAAAAAGATCTGTAAGAAATTGCTGGAATACAGATGGATTAAGGTTAATTTAAATCGGGGTGATATTTTGTCAATCACTCAGAATGTTCTATACTTTGTCAATCCATTTCCAGACTGGAAGGGAAGAAGTATTCGCGTCTGATATGAAGTGTCCAGCTGTCCAGCGATATCGTAGCTGCTTCAAAAACCAGGGAATAGCCTGCAATTTCCCTGACAAGCCTGTGAATTTGTCATTCTAACTCAGATCACTGGGCAATCTAGCCCAGAACTGTCAATTAGAAATTGTGCGCAGGAATTTTGTTTGGGTTCAGTTCATTTTGTTTGTTAACAACTTTGGATTCTTTAACATCAATATGCTAGACTGGTTAATAGTCATTTCCACTGGCTGCAACAGCAGGCACATTTCTGGTCGTAACTTGTCTGCTGTGGAATTGGGATGAAATTCTAAGGGATTATCTCTCTCAACCAATGAATTCTCCTGAGAACTGCCAGGTCTTCTGCTATGGTGGGTGGACCTCCCACTGGCAGATCTCTTTACCTGCTGCCACTCTAAGCAGAGGGGTTAAAAATAAAATGAAAACAAAAGTGGTGGTGTTAAATCACTTCTGGGGGGGGGGGAGTGATGTATGGTAGCTCTAGGAACTGCCAAAAATGCTCTGGTTTTACCATAGAGTTTCCAGCAGTTCCTACAGCTACTCTATGTCGATTCTGAGGGTTTCCCAGAAATGATGTTGTGACACTGCTACTATCACACCCTCCACATCCCTGTCCCCAATGGTTTCATATGACTAGTCAGTCCTGATTCAGATATAGGAGTGAGGAGGAGGACGATTTGGATTTATACTGCACTCTTTACTACCTGAAGGAGTCTCAGAGCAGCTTACAATCTCCTTCCCTTTCTTTCCTCACAACAGACACCCTGTGAGGTAGGTCTGAGAGAACTGACCCAGCTGGCTTCATGTGGAGGAGTGGGGAGTTAAACTCAGTTCTCCAGATTAGAGTCCGCCACTCTTAACCACTACACCAGAGCTGGCTCTTATTAATTAAGAAACTCTAGGGGTCTAGTTAGTTCATTCTTTCTACTTTTCATCTTGATGAAGTTATTATAAGTTCCTCTTATCTATGAATATCTTCTGGCTCTCAACCAACACTCCCATCTTTAAACCATATCTTCACCTGTGAAGTTGGACATTCTTGCAATTCTCAGACACTACTGCCCTCAGGCTTCACAAATTATATCTATCAATAATGGGTTAGACAGTTTCTAATCCACATAGGACCATCTCTATATATAATAACTCTATTTTTGAATGACAACATTCCATGCATTCCCTCAGCCATTGACCCGTCAGCCGCCACTCAAGAGTACTCGCGTGCCATTGGCTGGGTGCTGGGTCTGCTCCTATCCCCTGCCCACTCCCCCTTCAGCCACTATGCCCTGTCAGAATTACTGGCAAAAGGCTTTCTCTCTTGACGAAGATGCTTTTCCAGTTTGCCTCCTATGTAGGACTAGGTTTCCCCTCACTGGCTGTCGGTAGGTGTCACAAAATGGCAGTTACCTGTGTTTGTACGCTGGCTGTGGTTCTTTAAAATGTTTTCCCATAAGGTTTAATTGAGCTGTAGTTTCAGAGAGGGGCCTGCAGGGGTATCACTCTCTGGGTTGAATGGGGCTTTCTCATCTGCTGGCCTACATTTCCCAGATGCCCCAAGGGCAAAAAGTATGGGGAAACAGGGACTGTCCCAATGGGTGGGGCGGCATCAATATAGACTGCAGCCCATCCAGGGAGGAAGCACTCTTCATCCCTGGGAGGCAGCAGAAATTCAGCCACTCCACAGTCGGCTGGACTGGGGAATGAATGGAAGTTTCCCTGCTCTCTTGGGCAAGAGAGAGAAGCTGAAGTACAGGTGAGCCCACAACCTCCAGAGGTAGAGACTATTGTGCGTCGGGAAAGATGATTGCATTTAGCCCCTGTTGATTTATGCCTTGTTGGTTCATAATGTATGCTTACTCCTAGAGTGTGTGTGTGCTCCGTAACTGTGTAAATAGTTAAATAAATTCTTTACTTTGGGCTAATAATCTGTAGTCTGCTCTGACCACATAGTCTCCCCTGCTCTGCACAATACCAAAGGGAGGAGGTAGCCCACAGAAGCAAGGAAAGGCCAGATTCTAGGGTTGCCAACTTTCCAGGGATCCCCCAAGGATTGGGGATTCTAGCTCCAAATAGGGAGATTTGGCCAAAGGAGTCTCACTGTCCCTCTAAAAAGGCAGTGATGATTCCGTGAGTGGTGGCAGTGAACTTAAGGAGTTAGATACGCCCATGGGACGAGGGTGGGATGCAAACAGCTGAGTTGTAAACTGGAGCCCGTTTCGCCATGGTAGGCAACCAAACTTGGTTCAGACAAAGGAAGGAAACCCTTTGCAGGCCTTTGTGAGGAACTCATTGGGGCCAATCCGGCTAGGGTTGCCAGCTCCAGGTAGGGAGATTCCTGGAGTTTTTCTGGTAGAGTTTATGGAAGCCAGGGGTTGGGGAGAGGAGAGGCCTCAGCTGAACAGAATGCCATACAGCCCACCTTCCGAAGCAGTTATTTTCTCCGGGGGGGGGGGGGGATCTGTTGCTTGGAG
>NW_015160889.1:218331-221131 GCF_001447785.1 Gekko japonicus | reverse complement strand
TATTTTCCTACTTAGAGCTGGCAACCTTACTTTCCCCTCAGTGCCTGTTGGTAGGCAACCAAGCTTGGTCCTGTCACTTATTTTGGCCTTTGGGAGAAAACTAATTGGGGCCAGTCCTGATAGGGTTGCCAACTCCAAATGGGAAATTCCTGGAGATTTGAGGGATGGAACCTGGAGAGGGTGAGGTTTGAAGATGGGTGGGACCTCAGACAAGTACAAGGCCATAGACTTCACCCTCCCAACCAGCCATTCCCTTCTGGGGAACCACTGTTGCCAATCTCAGGAGAAGGGTGGAAATCACTCAGAAATACAACTGCTCTCCAGGAGGGAGGGGAGAGGAGATGCAAAGCTGAAATCAAAGGGGCAGATAATGGCAGGTTGATGCTTGGCTGGGAAGGAGATAAGGTTGCCAACTCCAGGTTGGGAAATTCATGGAGATTTGAGGGGTGGAGCCTGGAGAGGGTGGGGTTTGAGGAGGGGTGGGACCTCGGACAGGTACAATGCCATAGACTCCACCCTCCAAACCAGCCATTTCTTCCTGGGTAACAATTGTTGCCAATCTCCAGATGAGGACTGGAGATCACTCAAAATTACAACTGCTCTTCAGGTAGCAGAGATCAGTTCCTCTGGAGAAAATGGTTGACTCTTTGTCATTATACCTTGCTGAGGTCACCACAGCACATTGATGCTGAGTGTCCAAGGCCTTCACACTCTCCCAGAGCCTCTTTCTAGAGCTTGTTGTATTTGTTTCCACAATGGGCCTTATTCCTAGTATCATTATGTTACTACTTTGTCTTCTTACTGCTTTTCAAGGCTGTTCTATTCTGGGTCTCTAGACTCCCTTCTTGGCACACTTCTCTGAGAGGCCAGGTTTGCTCTGTTTGTGTGTGCAACAGCATCCTCCGTGATCATTTGGTCAAGTCCAGCAACCATTCCCCTATATTTCTGGCCATATTCATTACTCAAATAAATACACAAGAGCACAGGAGACCCCTAACAATGCCAGCGTCTCCACAACCTGAATTCCTGGATCTGAAAACCCTCCTCAACAGCAACCTCAACAAAGGGCCGTGAAGATCTCCCATTCCCAGGGCCAGCTATCCCTCAGCCATGTAGATCCAGGCCTTGGACCAGAAGTCCCTCAGAATCCTTTCCTAACTCACAAAATCATCAAACACAACAGGTAATCCCACATAGGAGAAGTGCTCAGCTTATGGCCCACATTCCTGCCACTGAACAAGACTGTTGCTCCCACCTTTATAACTCCTCCGGAGGAGCCCCTTTCCCACTCCAGCCATTGTGCTAACCAAGGATGGAACAGAGACTTTTTGATTACACACTGATACTGTTGACTTTGATTGATCCTCCACCATTTGGGACATTTTTTTTCTCAGTCATGCTGCCTCAAGATCTAGGGATCAAAACTTCTGAAGGTCCACTGAATGGTGGCGTCTCCCCAAATGGCAACTTAAAATCCCTGTCTAATCTCTTTTAAGTTTCTGACATCCACCAAGGATGAAGCAGTTATGCCAGTTTTTGTGCTGTTTTTGTGCTCTTTCTGTACCTAAAAACTGAATGTGTGACATCGTCTTGAGGTCCAGAAACTAGGATTGTCCAGATTTGGAAATTCCTGGAGGTTTAGGGATGAGCGAGGCAAGATTTATGGAGAAGAGGGACCTCAATGAGGCATACTGTCATAAAGTTCACAGTCCAAAGCAGCCA
Organism: Gekko japonicus; assembly: GCF_001447785.1. Taxonomy (NCBI): domain Eukaryota; kingdom Metazoa; phylum Chordata; class Lepidosauria; order Squamata; family Gekkonidae; genus Gekko; species Gekko japonicus. The sequence continues at coordinate 219,409 of NW_015160889.1, read as the reverse complement.
TTTTCTCCAGGGGAGCTAGGATCATCCTGGGAGGGCGGAGCAGCAAAGAGAGGACTAGGGCCAGCATTACCAGCAGTGATGTGACAATGTTACTTCCAGCAGGTACTGTAAGTTATGTTATCACATTGCCAGCAACATGAGGATGCTCTGGTATTTGGGCAAAAGCTCTATGGTACAATACATTTTTACCGTGGCGTTTCTGCCCAAATACTATAGCATCCCTGCTCTGCTGGTGACATGATTACATCACTTCTAGTGCATGCTGGAAGTGACATCACAGCAGTGCCAGCTTAGGCCTCTTTTGGCTGCCATTAAGTCACCCCACTGGCCGGCTAACTGGTAGGGGAGGGGTCCTAGGGTGAGGGATCCCTTTTCCCTGGTGGGGGACTGGTAATGCCTTAAGGGCATCTGATCCCCATAGTTCAGAGATCAGTTGCAATTCCAAGAGATCACCAGGCCTCACCTGGGAGTTGGCAACCCCACCAGACATGTAACGCAAAGAGGGGCTGTATTTCAAAGGCTTCTTTCTGCTATTCCTATTTTTGGATCAGCACCGAATGTGCCATCAAATGAGCCGCCGGCCCTCCGGGCATTTTTTTTCAGCGTTAAACTAGCGTGCCTATCCTTACAGTGCATCAGCTGGAAAACTGCCACCACCCCCACCCCCACCCCCGAAAGACCACTCACTGCTAACAGTATGAATGATTGGCAATCGGAAGGGGACCTCCCCCCAGCTCCTTTGCTCTCGATGGGTTTATGCAAATTAGCCAAATTAAGCCAGCAGAGTTGACCTTAGTCATAAAATAAATCCACTTGATGTATAAGTAAGGGGACGGCGGGGAGCTAAAGCAGCGGCAGGGAATTTATGCAGAAGGAAAGCGGGGCGCTCCTTTTTGCTACATCTCCATCCTGTCCATTCCCTGCTTTTCTGAGTCATTAACCAAGCCATTTTGCAATGTGTTTAAACTTCCCTGAACTCAGCTACAATCAGCAGCGAGCCAGAAAAGATGACTTGGAGGGAAGGTGTGGAGTCAGCAGAAAAAGCGGGGGGGGGGGGGGAGGAAGAGGGCGACAAGGG
>NW_015160889.1:204524-218279 GCF_001447785.1 Gekko japonicus | reverse complement strand
CCCCCCGCCCAGTTATGTCAGAAGATATTTTCTTCAACCTTTCACACCCATTCAACGTACTCCTTCTGAACTGGAGGGAATGTGTAATGGGAATTATTGTTGTCAGAAGCAGTCAGCAGAGGTTCCTATCTCCGTCACGCCGAATTGCTCATCAAGAAAGGAGGCATGAATTTGAGGAAGAATGGCAGAGATCCTGGGCTGCCACGCTTGCCAAGTCTGGACTCTTGTGGCTCAGAGGAGAGGCTTCGGCAACTCAGAAGGCTCACCTTCAGAGAGAGAGCCCTGCCCCCCACCCCACCCCAGTTCTGCTCTGGCTCAGAGGTTGCCTCTGTGCCAAAAAATAAATCGTATTGATCAAATACGGTTTTATTCTGGCCCGTCCTCCCAAGAGCATACTTGGTTTTCTCTGCTTCACCCTGTTACCTTACAACACCCAGGGGTCATTTCGTAGAAAAAGAGGTGAAGGAGCTCATTGGCATAACTTATTAGCATGAATTATTTGATTATGCCACACACCCTGACATCACCAGCAGTGTGTCAGAAGGCAACACTCACTGCTCAGGCTCTACTGGACTGTTTTGGATTGCTAGCTATGGGGGGGGGACATGCAGATCTGTCCTCACAGAGGAGGGAAAGCTTGTACCTGAATAAAACTTGGTCTTAAAGGTGCCACTGGACTGTTTTGGACCGGGGGGGGGCAGGGGGGGCACTCTGCAGCTTATCTGGCTGCTTCTTGCTCTGACTGAGGGCTGCTGGGAAATGACCCCTGACAACAACCATGTGTGGTAGGTTAAGCTGAAAGGGGGGACTGGCCCAAGGTCACATACGGAGCTTTGTGGTGAGTAAGGATTTGAACCTAGGTCTCTCAGATCTTAGTCTGGCATTCTAATGGTGTTGCAGCACTGGTTCTCCCCCTCCTCTCTTCTCTTCCTCCACACCACCTCACAGTGGTGGTGGTGGTGGTGGTAGGTAGGTAGGGAAGCTGGAGATGAGAACCTCCCTGCTTGCCTCTTCAAACTCTCCCTATTGAGGACCTCAGATGCTGTGCAGATGCCCAGTGCAGACTGGGAAATGTAGTTCCCCAAATGGCTACCTTTTCATTGCAGGCATTCTGAAAGCTACATCTGGAGAGGAACTGGAACAGAGAGGAAGGGGAGGGAGAGACATCCGTCCCTCCTCTTGACCAGCCAGCCCACCTCTAAATATTTCTGCATCAGCATTTAAATTAGGATGGAGTAGTCTGAATTCCATTGCACTCTCAATTATGTGAACCACCACAGGGTTCTGAGCACTATTAGCAAAGAGCCCACTTTTTTTTCTGCGCTGGGGAGAGGGCACCAATCACTAATCCACACGTATGTATATTTATAAACCATGCATGGATATTTCACATGTCTGGCAATCAAGGAGTATCACACGTAAGATACACCACCCTATACCCTGTGATATAGGGAATAGGCTAATTTCCACAGTGCCAAAATCGCCAGAGGTGCCAATCGGCCCTTGAAGTGGCCTTTGTTGTTGCTCAGAAGTTTGTGGGAGAGAGGAAGTGGAAGCGATTTCAGCTTGCTAAGTTTTATCTTTCCGGTGAAACGTGCCTAAATGGCGCTTGAGCATTTACCCTGTGACAGGAAACCAGCAGATGCATCTCCCTAAAGGGAAAGAGAGCCGTATCCCTTCATGCAGTGAACTGGATGCCCAAATTAACTTGAGCCTCATTACACATGAAATTGAACGTGTGAGAAGTGGCCACGTTTCAGCCAGGTTCTGGCCTATTAAGAATTCTGACTGTCCCCCAGAGAAAAGCTGAGAAGAACTGAGGGAATTCTAGACCATCACAACTAGAAGTAGGAGCCTCTGGCCACCTACCTCCCCCTATTTGCCTCTGCTCTTGTCCCAGATTAGCAGCTAACTGTCTCTTCTCCTTCCCTTCTCAACCCATAGGAACATTTAAGTGTAGAAGGAGAGCTAAGGCAAATGAAGATTGCCAGTGGAAGAATGGAGAAAGGTGACCAGAAGTTCCTCCTTTCCTGTGAATTTGCCTGAGATCCCTTCCAGCTATTTCTACGCCCACTACCATAGGAATATCACAGTTCTTGACAGTCAGAGTATGGTTTATCTGAGGCTATTTTCAAGTGATGAATAGAACATGTAATCAGGGCTCTGTCTACCAAGAACTCTGAAGGTAGTCTGTAAGAGCTCTTCTGCATCTTTGTAGCAAACTTTTCTCTGGGTAATGGAGCTGGAAAAGCTAAAGCATTTAGAATATAGAAGCCGTGTTTAGCCGTTTAGAAGCCGTGTTTTCCAGGGTAAGTCTAGGAACATAGCCCTGACTTGGATGGCTCAAGCTAGCCTAATCTTATCAAATCTCAGAAGCTAAGCAGGGTTGGCCTTGGTTAGTACATGGATGGGAGACCACCAAGGAAGTCCAGGGTCACATTGCAGAGGCAGGCAATGGCAAACCACCTCTGAATGTCTCTTGCCTTGAAAACTCTAGGAGGTCAACATAAGTCAGCTATGGCTAGATGATATTTTACGCCACCTGGGAACATAGCCAGAAACATTATATGGGTTGCTTGCACCTCTTTCCTGGTGTGGTCCCTAATTAGGCATTTATGGGACAGCATTATTCTGCTGGGGGCTCATCTGTCAAGAGGTCTTGCTGGTCTTCTTTTCTTATGGCTTTCCAAAGGTCAGTTTCAAGGATAGTTTTCTGCAAAGCTTTTGGATTTAGCTGAAGCCTCTTGCTGTGTTTTTGTCATAATTGGTTCTGGCTGTTGTGCTTATTTTATTTTTTTATAGTTCCTCCTGATTTTTATAGGGTTTTATATGTTGTGTTGTTGTTTCTTGGTATTTATGGTAGGCTATAAAATGAATAAATGCATGGAGACAGGAGTAGCGATGGGTAGATATAGCGAGGAGAAAGAGAGACAGTTGAAGAAAGAAAGGAGTGTATGGGGGGGGGGGAGACACAATTGTCCCTCCCGACCAACATACTGCTGACAATACACCCATATCATGTGCTGTCACCATAAAACTCACTATGGTGGTATTCATTCATTCATTTGGAATGGTCACAAACAGATCTGCCAACTAGAAAACCATTGGTGGATTACTGCAATTTAGACCTAGGGTCTTTTTTTCAGTGGTTTCCTTCCCTTTCCTTGCACATAGTGACTTCACTTAACATCTTTTGGAACAAGGCTGAGATATTTTTTTTAACCAGCTAGGTTTTAATTGCTTAATTGATTTCAGGCATGCTTGATTACCTGATGGTTCAGCTTGAATCCTGTTCACTTATTATGATCAGTAAGCTAAATGTTTGATAGACTGTTCACCTGCATCCAAACAGTTCAGGTGTGACCACTGATGCCGTTACAGCTTTCTTGCAGCTGCTCCCCCTTGTGCCACCATCACCACCTCCAACTATTAAAAAGCACATAACTTAAAAAAAAAAAAGACAGTGTGAGATTTTTCGAGTTGAGAGTTTCTATTTGGGTGACTCAGCGTGTGTTCTGATGTCATCCAGGGGTCATTTCATAGAAAAAGAAATAGGGGGACTCATTAGCATAACTCATTAGCATATGCCACACCCCCTGACATCACCGGAAGTGTGTCCTCCCCACAGCCGGCGGCGACCTCCAGCGGGCACCAGCAGGGAGCTCCAGGCCCCGCCCTCCCGCACCTCACCCGGGGGGATGGCGTCCCCCCGCGTCCCCCCCCCCAAATGACCCCTGATGTCATCAGTCTCCTCATGGAGAGCCAGTTTGATGTAGTGGTTAAGAACGGTAGACTCTAATCAGAAGAACCGGGTTTGATTCCCTACTTCCCCACTTGAAGCTAGCTGGGCGAGCTTAGGCAAATCACAGCACTCTCAGCCTAAAAAGATAAGCATAGCTCTCCACTTAGTAGCGCAAAAAAGATCTCCTGGTTATTCCACACACAATGCCATATAATAATTAGTTATTATTAGTCTCCTCATGAACCCAGATGCCTAATTTTGTGGTTGTTTCTTACAATCACTTCATGATAGATGCTGCTAACTGTGCAGGAGCCAAAAGTTGGCAACATATCCTCTACAGGGTTATTTAAAGGCTGCATCCAAGAGCACATGCATGAAGAAGGGGCAAGATGTGACTGATTCTTTATTGGACTTCTGTGACCTGACTATAACCCTGGCAGATAAAATACCTGCCATCTGGTAATCAAGAAGACTTGGTTCACAAATTGTGCATGAGCAACTGCAACTATGATACGTATTTGTTACCTATTATCAAAGCACAACCTGGCCATCACCCCATAGCACCAATGGCTATCATGCAGGCACAAAGCTGCTTGTGTGGCAATGAAAATGCATTTTAATAAAACATCAAGGTAGTCCAATCAGGATCTGACCTCAGGAGTAAGCAAGGGAACTTGATCAATGTAGGTTTGCCTGATGATTGTGTTCATGTTAAAGTTCCCAGCACCCCTGATTGGTTGTTCCCCATGTTTAGTTGTTTTTCTGCCTTGTTGTGTCTTGGTATTGGTGCTGTTTTTTAAATGCTGTCACTATGTTGGTTGGTTGATGTGGAGGTGCCTTTAAATGTTGTGTTATTGAGTTGGATCCAGACTAAATTGCCAACTTCCACCAATTTTCCCCTTCTTACTGCAGACCACCCATGTCATTCCTGAGGGTCTCCTATTCTCCCAGGAACACCATTTCTTGCAGATCTGGGGGCTACAGTGGGGTGGGGGTAGGGAGACAGGAAAGTTCCATTCTTCCATTAGAAAATCACATCTGGATCCAACCCGCTGCTCTTTATTTGATTGTGTGATTGTTTTACTGCCACGAGTTGTTTTATCCACTTGTGAACCACTGTGAGCAAATTTTGTGGAAGGGTAGAGGGGGCCATGTTTTAAATACATGAATTCCAAATCTCAAGGTCATACTACAAGAAGAACGATGGCAGCCGTGCAAATGAAAATCATGTTTCTTTAAAAAAAGATTAAGCCATTTGCACCTTCCAACAAGAAAGATGGCCTTCTTTGAGAGAGGGAGTCCCTAGGTCTGCAGCTTGGGCCACTCCAAAGAAGAAAATGCTCCATCTCATTGTGACACTTGGTAGGGCTGTGCTAAAACGGTATATCGTTTTTCACAACTATTTTCAGTGGTGTCATAAAGAAATGCCTCGCTTTCTTGGCCGTTTCAATGTGCATCAAGAAAGTCTCGCAGTAATTTGTATTGCCTTGACTTGTTCTCACTCTTTCCCTCGAGTGGCATCATCCTGTAGTCGAACCTGATTGGCTACATGACATTGTGCCATCATCCCATATACTCTGTCATCCTGATTGGCTGTGGTCACCAAGACTGATCCAGAAAGCATTGCCTTCATTTTCTATTACCAATTCTTGTATTCTCATGCAAAGACGGTGCAATGCCACACAGAGTTACTCCAATCTAAACCCATCAATTTTAATAGGCTTAGACTGGAGTAAGTCTGCATAGGAATCCACTGCAAATCTGATGGGATATGCAGCATCATTGTGATGATTCCATCCTGTTCACTATATGATCCCTGACTGGCTGGGAAGCAGAAATATAAGTGGCATCAAGGAGGAATAAGACACCAAACAGAATTGAAAGTGGGGAATATTCACACAACCAATATAGGTTTTTGCAGCTATTTCTATCACACTGGAATTGCAGTTTTCTGGTCAGAAGCTGAATCTGAAGGACCTTTTCGGCAACACCATATATAGACCATTTCCTGCATTTCAGTTTTCTATCACTATCAACTATTTATATATCCTTTTCCAATTGGGAGGCACTTCATAAGGTCTATTTGAACATTCTGAATTGAAGTAGAATTAATGCCTGAAGGAGAAATCAGGATCACGCTCAGCGTTCTCACCCCTGACCACCAGGAATTGATCTGCTCTGTCTACGCAAACTCTGTATATGCTCAGCAACCTTGAAAATAAAACTGCAGCTCCCTGATGAGCCTATGTATGTACCAGTTGAATGTGCATAGGTCTGTGTACGCACAACCAATCAACATAAGATCAGAGACAGATACTGCAGATCGGATGCAAATCCACATACATGCTGATTCCTCTCCTATTCAGAGTGTATGAATAGGGCTACAGTCTTTATTATCTGGATTATTAGCTGGTGAGGTAGGGTGTGTGTGTGTGTGTGAGAGAGAGAGAGAGAGAGAGAGAGAAGTGCCATCAAGTTACTTCCTATGAATTAATGACCTCCAAAGCATCCTTTCATTAACAGCCTTGCTCAAGTCTTGCCAACAGAAGGTCGGGGCTTCCTTGATTGAATCAAGCAATCTCATGTTGGGCCTTCTGTTCCTGCTGCCTTCAACTTTCCACAGCATTATTGTCTTTTCCAGTAACTCCGGTCTTCTGATAATGTGAACAAAGTACAATAGTCTCAGTTTAGTAGTTTTAGCTTCGAGGGAGAGTTCAGGCTTGGTTTCGCCTAGCACCCATTTCCTTCTCTTTTTTGGTCCACAGTATCCACAAAACTCTTCTCCAATGCCACATTTCAAATGAATCAACCTTCTTCCTGTCAGCTTTCTTCACTGCCCAACTTTCACACCCATACATAGTAATGGGGAATACTATGGCATGAATTAACTTGGTCTTGGTCTCCAGCAGGGCTATTTTTGGGCAGGAACACACAGGAACATAGTTCCGGCTGGCTCCCAAGTTGGCCACGCCCAGCAGGAACTCATTAGCATAATAGGCCACACCCAACAGCAGAAACTCATTCGGATTGGCTACAATTAGGGGTGTGTGGCCTAACATTAAAAAGCCCTGGGTTTTGACAACAAACAAGGTAAAGAGAATAAGAAGCAAAAGGTGGGTGTGGCTGGATGACCACACTTCTGATAACATGGGGGTGTGGCCTAATATACAAATGAGCTGTGCTGTCAGGGGTGTGGCCTAATATACTAATGAGTTCCTGCTGTTGGGTATGGCCTATTATGCTAATGAGTTCCTGCTGGGCTTTTTCTACAAAAAAAGCCCTGGTCTCCAGCAACACATCCTTTTCTAGCGCCATCATAGCTGTTCTTCCCATTCTCAGTCTTCTTCTGATTTCTTGGTTGCAGTCTCCCTTTTGGTTGATGATGGAGCCAAGGAATATAAAAATTCTCCACTTAGGTTATTGCTGATGAAATTTTTCCAGATGGAAAGCCAAGGCACAGAGATGATTTGGCTTTAGCCCAACAATGGGTCCATGGAGGAGGAGAAGCTAGACATTGTATGTATGTTTTGACATTGCTGATGTGAACTATGGATGCACCAGTATGCCCACATTTCACTTTCTATCCTCACATTGCCATTCTACACGGTCCTGTTTCTTCCTACAAAGGAATCAAGGGGGTTCAATTCCAAGTCTTAACAGTGAGGAAGCCCATACTTACTAGCACTCAGGAGTGATTTAAAGCCATTGCTAGGAGCTTCAATTTTTTTTAGTGTAAGCAGCAACCATTCTGTATTATTATTATTTTTGTTAAACCATTCTCTTTGTGCTAAGTCAGTATGTTATAATTTTCTTACATCAGTATTTTGTATTAATTTCACGATTCATATACAACCCGCTGGGCCTGAAAAAGTTATTTTATATCGGTGTTGTTATGATTTAAAGTGTATGTTAGTACAATTTTGACCTTTGAAGAAGGCCCTTTGGGCCGAAACGCATTGGGTCCTTTCGGTTAATATACATGTGTAACCATCATTGTGATTCTTTGTTACTGGCCATGCACCTTCACTATGTTGCTGTATGTTATGATCTGAATGTTTAATGATATCCTCTGTATGCCATTTTAATCCTAAAATTCTGCATTTAATCCTAACATTTTATTTTATTTTCTAGTAGCTCAACCTTTTGGTTCCTGGCTTGAGTTGGGCCCCCCTTCTTTTGTCTTTCTCTTCTTTATAGATGACCCTGCAGGTCCATCTCTTTCTCAGGGAGCCAGTCCTGAACCCATTTAAGTCCAGTGTCCTTCCTCATGGGTAAGACTATCCAAAAATATGTTACCAAATTAGTATGCTGCCTTTGGCATTAACTCACATTTCCCTCTTCTGATCTGTGTTGGGATGGATGTGGTGAGTATGGGAGATCCTGAGCCTGAGGGTATGTCCATCATGGAGCCCCTGGCTTGCAGAATCTAACAGTGTTCAAGGGTGCTGCCTCTTGTTCAGAAGGTTCAGTGTCTTCTCCAAAGGCTGTTGAATCCTTCTGGTCCCATGGGTACTGAGGCCAATAGCCTTCTTCACTCAGCCTTCTTAGTTAGGATTAGGGTTGCCAACCTCCAGGTGGAGCCTAAGGATCTACAACTGATCTCCAGAACACAGCTATCAGTTCCCCTGGAGAAAATGGCACCTCCAAGGGGTGGACTTTACGGTACCCTATCCCGGCTGAAGTTCCTCCCCTCCCCTAACCCTGCCCGCCCCAGGCTCTGCTCCCAAATCTCCAGGAATTTTCTAAGCCAGAGTTGGTAACCATAGTCAGGCTCTGGGACATGACAGGAGCCTTTTCATTCCACACATTTTTTCGTTGCTGGTGTTCCCGGGTTGTTTATCACTGCAGCCCATTTGCAGGCCATTGATGCACCGTATGCCATTTCCACGCCTTTGGTATGCAACCAATGCAAAAAGAAGTGTTAAATTTAATGCTAGCAATCCAATCAAATTTCATTAGATACGACTGTGAGATAAATAAATAATTTTTGCAGCTTCACCCCAAGTAGGAACAACCCATGTCAGAAAGTGGGATTTTTTTACAAATCAAAACTGTGTGAACAAAATGTCTTAACCTCCCCTAGTGCAAATAGGGATTTGACACTCCCCTAGGGAGGGCTTGTACCCCCCTCCTCTTCTGCTCATATTAAGTGGTGCCTGATGGACAGATGACACATATCCCCCACCTCTGATTAACCTCCATTTGTTGTATCAGAAGCCCTGTGCACAGAAAGGACCGCTGTCTGAAATATTGATAACCAAAGTCATATATCATAGGTCTGGGGGAATGACAGGCTGTCTGCCTGATAGCAAGAGCCTTCGACAATAATCAGATATTCAATAATTCATGAAAATATATTCCCCTCCCAAATCAAATTGGAAGCTATTTTGTGTAATATATTATTTAAAATTCAATATTATAATGCTCATAACTCGGTCTCCCTGCTTCAGAGGACCATTTCGAAATGTGATTATGTGCAGACTCTATTTAAAAGTGACAATTTCTGCTTTTCATTTGTTTAACGGCTTAAATGTGGGAGCTGGAGTGGAACTAAGTCGTCTGACAACAAAAACCCACGGCTGGTGCAAAAAAAAAAGAGGACTTTGCAAGACCGTTTTAGGGCTCCACGGAAGGAAAAACATATTTATAAGATCAGAAAAGTCATCAGCGATGGCGGACTGCCGGTGATTGATACCGGGTCTGCAAGTGGCGGATTTATTTTTGGGGCAAGGGGAGGATGGATCTTTTCATGCATTAACAGCCTGGCTACAAATTCCAAAAGTAAGCCAGGCTCTGATTGTTGAGAAGTTTGGAGAACTTGGAAAGGAGCTGTAGCTCAGCTCTAGAGCATCTGCTCTGCACACAGAAGGTTCTGGGTTCCTGACCTCTCCACTCAAAAAGACTTGCAAGTAGGTGTCTTGAATGGCTTCGGGTTGCCATGTCCCCCTTGGTCACTGAGGGGAGATGGGGGGTAGGGCTTCCAGATCCAGGCTGGGAAACTCCTGGAGAGTTGGAGACGGAGCCTGGGGAAGTCAGGGACCTCCGTGGGGTACAATGCCATACAGTCCACCCTCCAAAGCATCCATGTTCTCCAGGGGAACTGATCTTTATAGTCTGGAGATGAGCTGTAATTCCAGGGAATCCCTAGGTCCCACCTGGAGGCTGGAATCCCTCGAATGATTCCTACTTGAGCCCCTGGAGAGCTGTTGCCAGCCAGTGTAGAAAATACTTTGATACGCTGATGGTCTGACCATTAGGTGGTTTCATGTATTCAACTCCCCGCCCTCCCCCCCATTAGGAGACTGTGGAGCTACCAGCCTCCTTTCCTCATCCACTGTTTATCTGTCCTTATGTTATCTCTCCACAGCAGCTAATTATCCCTGCTCCTCTTTTTCCTAAGGTAAATTAAGCTCTAAAAGAAAGAGAAGCACAGATAATGAATGGAGAAAGGTGGACAGGGGCTCCAAGAGCCCTTTCTCAGATGTTCTCTTGGAGAGTTTTCAAAATTCTGAACAATCAGAGCATGGGATAGAGAAGAATCCTTCTCCCATTATGGAGGCAAAAGCAGGAGCAAAAAGCCATGGCTGGAGCGTGAAGGAATGAGCAAGCAACAAGAAAGATCACACAGCAGTACAAAAATACCCATAGTAGGAGCTGTGCACAAAGGATGCTAGAAAAGCAATGAACTAATAATATAAGCTGTATTGAAAAATTGCAACGGCCCCGGTCACACATGCCGGATAATGTGGGGGGGAGGCATGGCTATTTGCGCCATCGCAATTTGACTCACCCCAACGCGATCAGATGTGACGGTGTTGTTTCCATCGGTGGGTGTTTCCGGCGCGCTCCAACCAGGAAGCAGGGATGCGAGAGGAGCATGCTGGAGCGATCACATGGGGAGCATCCATCTGCAGCCCATCGCAACCGGTTGATAGTGGATTTTCCTAGGTACTTTTAAACTCCGCATCTTCGGCCGGATGATACCGGTTGGCGACGGGTGCGTGACGCTTACCAGATTTTTCCGTGTGATTGCACCTGTATAATCCGCCCGGCAATCATGGCTCGCCCGCAGCAACTTCTGCATGTGACCGGGACCAACGTATATGTAAATAAAAATGCAATACAATGTGTATATTGATAAGATTCTTCAATAAAGTATTCAACAAAAGTTCTGGATTGTATGCTTCATTTTGAGTATCTTCAAGGATATAGAACACTATTAAATGTTTTTCATTAACATCTGTGGATAGTAATGTGTCTTCAATCAATTTTCAAGATCCCGTTCAGAATAATTTCAAAATATGTCAGAATAATTCACAAAATCACAGAGCTTGTACTAATGGGCAACCAGTCACAGTTTGCAGGAGAACCATTCTATAACATTGCTAAACTGGCATATATCCTTGAAGAAGGTACTCGAAATGAAGCTTACAATCCGGAACCTTCACTGAATACTTTATTGAAGAATCTTTTCAATACACACATTGTTGTATTGTATTTTTATTTACATATACTTTGTAATTTTTCAATATAGCTTATATTATTAGTTCATTGCTTTTCTAGCGTCCTTTGTGCACAGAGTGATTGAATGAGACAGGAGATAGGGAGGCCTGTGTGTTGTGGTACTGTCTCTCTTGGGATAGGAGATGCTGAAAGTATGGAATTGGACGAGGCGGGAGTCTGCAAGGGCCATGGGTAGAAGGGCTGAGGACAGTATTTGTAAGCTTAATTTTGCACAAGTGGTTGCAAAGGCTCAGGTTATCTCTCCATAGCAATACATTGGTGATGGGAAGTGCCATCGAGCTGCGGCTGAATGACGGCGATGGATTTGCAAGGCAAGGGACAAACAGAGGGGGTTTGCCATTGCCTGCCTCTGCATAGCAGTTCTGGGCTTCCTTGGTGGTCTCATCCAAGCACTAAACAGGGCCGACCCTGCTTAGCCACCTAGATCTGATGAGATTGTGCTAGCTTGGGCAATCCAGGTCTGAGCAGCAGTGCAATTGGAAGCCCTCAATGTTTCTTGTCAGTATTGCTACCATGACTTGGTCATGATCAGAATACTATTCGCCCACAGACAGGGCCTATGGGCCCATAATTACTAGCATTCATCCAGCAATCAACAAGAACACGTCCAAAAAAATCCAACAAGCAGTCCCATTTTCTTTGGGGTCAAGCGTCCCATACACTTGCATTGGTGACTTGCTTGCTATTCGGAATGGTCAGTATTTTCCATGCATTTCTGTCAGCACTGTTGGAAGCATTCATTATTGCCTAAGCAGGCAGCAGCAGGAAGTGCTGTTGTTGCATGCTTGGTTCTGTCCACCTTCAGACTGAACCGGGGAGGTCATGAGACTGTAGTTTCTGTCAGTGCTGACTGACGGGGGAGTTGTGCAGGAAACAAATGAGCAGGGAGAGTAATTTACAAGAAAGGTCTAAGTTAGAGTATGTTCTCTGTGTGAAGAGCCAGGCTACATCCCGCTTTTGGAAAGTTAGGATTGTATGGCCCTGACCAATGCTCCCCCTAAGCTGTCGAGTCTTGTGAGCAAAAATTCTACTTCATGACCTACCGGCATTAAAGTTGTGAGCAAGTGATTTGGCTCCTGCATAAATTAGTTTGCTCTGGAGCCATCCTTCCTGAGCTAAGACAAAAATTGAGCGAGCCAGAGGCTAATAAACTGTGAGCTAGCTCACACTGACTCAGCTTAGAGGAAACACTGGCCCTGATGTGGATGACCCAGACTAGCTGATCTAAAAAGTCAAGTAGTTGGATACGAGACTACCAAGGAATCCTAGAGTCACTACACAGAGGCAAGCAGCAGCAAACCGCCTCTGAAGATCTCTTGCCTTGAAAACCCCAAGGAGTCACCATAAATCAGCTGTGACTTCATGGCACTTTTCACCATCACCAATATTCAGAGGGTTGCTTAGATGGTACCACTACGAGGAGTCCCTTCACACAGATTGTAATTGGACGCTGCTGAAGAATGTCAGTGGCCATTCTGAGTCTGTTTCATGCAGAAGAGGGTAATACATATTTGAAGTGATTAAACTGTTGATCCCTATCCGGTCTATGAAGAACAAAGATGGATTCCTGTTTGATAGATATACATGGCCTGACCTGGATGGTCCAGGCTAGCCCAATTTCATCAGATCAAGGACACTAAATAGGGTTGACCCTGGTCAGTACTTGGATGGGAGACCACCAAGGAAGTCAACACAGGGTTGATATGCAAAGGCAGTCAATGACAAACCACCTTTTGTTTGGGCCAGTTTGGTGTAGTGGTTAAGTGCGCGGACTCTAATCTGGGAGAACTGGGTTTGATTCCCCACTCCTTCACTTGCACCTGGCTGGATGATCTTGGGCAAGCCGTAGCTCTGATAAGAGCTGTTCTTGAAACAGGCCCACCAGCTCACAGAGTGTCTGTTGTGGGGAGGGGAAGGAAAAGGAGTTTGTAAGCCGCTCTGAGACACCTTTGGGTAGTGAAGGGCAGGGTATAAATCCAAACTACTACTACTACTACTACTACTACTACTACTACTCTTCTTCTCTGAAGTCTCTTGCCTTGAAAACCCTACAGGATCATCATTAACACAAATTAATAACATTTTTGTTGTTGTTCCTGGAAAGACACTAAGCTTTAACAGCCTGCTTAAGCAAATTGTCAAACCACTGTAGACCTAGCGACAAACTTCCCCAAATGGAGTTGATGTCCTTCCAGCTTGTGAGAAAGTCACTGAATTGTATCCAAAGCGAAATTTGATGTGACTTTTGAAGTTTCCTGTTCTGAGGAATTTCTAGGGAAGATAAAAGAGTTTGGCTAAGACAAGTAAAATTGCTCCGAGGGATGTTTTGCACATCCCTCACTATAAACATGTGTTGGTTTTTAAAGTCAAATCTGCAGCTTGTGTAACTGATGGAATTCTTTGGGGGAAGCAGCAGAGGAGCAGAGCAAATGGAAGCAAGCAATTCGATTTTCTTTCCATCATCCTCACCAGTGAACATTCATTGTGGA
>NW_015160889.1:151499-204494 GCF_001447785.1 Gekko japonicus | reverse complement strand
CTGCTGCATCCATCCACATAAATATTACAAGCACTGCACTATACCAAACAAGCATGTCTGTATTATGCGTATATAATATTTAATGGCCTCAGAATACACTTAATAACTGGAGGCCTCGTTATGTCTTTCTGGTCTGCTGACGGAATTGTAAATGGATGTTGCTTCTTAGATTTAGTTAGCAGGAATGGGATGCTGGCATTTAAAAAAGGGGTGGATTTAGGGATTGTTTTATGGTTGTTTCCCATATCATGAATGTCTAGCCAGTTTGGTGTAGTGGTTAAGTGCGTGGACTCTAATCTGGGAGAACCGGGTTTGATTCCCCCACTCCTCCACTTGCACCTGGCTGGATGACCTTGGGCAAGCTGTAGTTCTGATAAGAGCTGTTCTTGAAAAAAGAGCAGTTTCTTTCACTCAGCCCCACCTACCTCACAGAGTGTCTGTTGTGGGGAGAGGAGGGGAAGGGAAAGGAGTTTGTAAACCGCTCTGAGACACCTTTGGGTAGTGAAGGGTGGGGTATAAATCCAATCTCTTCTTCTTCTAGCCTGAATGTCTCTTCCCTGTGGGCAGTTGTACAAACCACATGTATTGATCACCACTTGTGGCGGTCCTACACACATGCTAAGTATTGTGGGTGGAATCCTATGCTTCGTTCTGGTTTGGGCAAGTGAAATTCCATTGTATGAGATTTCGGCCCATTCATCCTGCCCAATGCAGACCCCTTGCACAATTTCTGGTTGACTGGCAAACCCAGAGAAGAATTTGGGAGAGCACTGTGAAGACGGAAATTGAAAAGTTGTGTTTTGTGTGTACAAATATGCATGCATGCTGGATATATACAGTTCACTACATGTTCTTTTGTCACACTGGGAGTGGCCCTGTATTAACAATGGGCAGATTTCCTCTCCTTGTTTATCCTTTTGGAGGTCCACCCTGCATTCCATTGGTTCATCTAGGTAAACTTACAAAATAAATTCAAGAATTGTATCGGGGACAGGGTTTTTTTTGCAGCTTTTAGCTCCTTCTTTTGCAATTTGCCTCCACACCCCAAAAGAAATCCAGCAGACACCAAGTATGGGTCAAAGTAGCATTCGTTAAAATTTTAGCTGATGAACTGCAACTAATTAACTCATCCCAATCGGTTTAATAGGAAGGGAAGGTGGCATGGTATAGCGCGATCTCATCAAATCAAGGAAGCTAAGCAGGGTCGGTATGTGGAAGGAAGCCCACCAAGGCAGGCTCTGCAGAGGAAGGCAATGGCAAACCACCTCTGCTTCTTACTTGCCTTGAAAGCCCCTTGCTTGGTTTGGCATCAGTTGGTTGTGACTTAAGGGCACTTGTTGCCATGCAAGCCTATTAATGTGTTTTTGTGAGATATGAACTGTGCAAAGGGACTGTACAACATGGAGACCTGAGAATACCTGTTGAGACTGCACACCTGAGAAAGGGACGCCTTCCTTTAGTGTTGCTGCCACAGTGATAGTCCAGAGTCACCAGCCATCTTACCTGCTGTGAGATGAAGCAGTTCCATAAGCCAGCAGAAAGCCTCAGATGCTGAGCCATGGGAAATCATGAGGACAGAGAACTCCAGACTCCATTAGGAGTTTCTTCCAGCACATGTAGACAACCTCTCTTCCCCCCACCCTCTTCCAGCTACCTACAAATCTAATCAAGAGACAATAGCCCTAGCCTGATGACTCATTCAGCCTTCCTGATTCAATCATCCTTCATCCAGGTGCCAGTTCCCAGATCAAGTTTCTAGCTCTCAATATTTGACCACTCCTTAGTCCCCCTCCCCTCTTCCAGCCAGCAAATAGTATGTTTTATGGGACGGACTTACAGGTAGTATCACAGGGGGATGTGGCCAGCCTAGCCAGCCTCCCCACACCACGTTATAAAAGATACTGCCTGACCACATGGTCTCTCTTTTTTAACCTCTCCATGACCCCTATCGAAGCTTTAACCCTCTTATGCCCAGCTTGCTATCCACATACCCTACCTCCATCTTTAAACTCTAGATCTGCAGCTAGAGTCCATGTGGTTCTACTGGTTCAGAGCATGTGTTCCCCATTTTCTATTTCTAAACCCCTCCATTCTTCCATTGGCTCAACTAATGAAGACAGGTAAATATTGCCCAACCAACGAATATCCTGCTAAAGCAATTGTGTTAAGAATCTATCTTTATTTCCTAGCATATGTATAAATGTGTGTGTGTTTGTGTATTGTTTGAATGATATATATCTTCCAGTAAAGAGACATTATATTTCACTACATCCAGTCTCTATGTCTGTTCAGATACTTCCAGCAAAGGTGGCACTTCTGTATACACTGGTGAGAACCCGAATTTGCCTATTGCCCATTAATAATTATAACTTCACCTAGACTAATTAATAATTAAAGGCAATTTGGCTAACGCACTTGTATGTATGCAATTTGAGTCCAGTAGCACCTTAGAGATCACCTAGAGTTTCAGGGTGTCAGCTTTTGACAGTCAGATGCTGTGTCTGATGAAGGTAAGGATGTGCAAACCCCCCCCCCAGTATTTTTCGGGTTCAAGTACATCAAACCTGGAAAATATAGGCATTTCCCAATATTTCTGAATCTCAATACTGGTATGGTATTCGGATTTGGTGAATATTCGAGATTCTTAATTTTTTTCAGGTCCAATGGACCTGAGAAAAAAAGAGAGGATCAGCTGGGGGCAGCAGGAGCTAAGAGTTCCACAGTGCCCCAGTTGATCCTGGGCTGGCTCCTCATTGCTGCTCAGTTTAAACTGAGCTGCAAAGTGGAGCCAGCCCCAGCTGAAGGTTCTCCCCACAGGTTGTGCTGGGACTTTGCTGGGCAGCCTGGTTTGGACTGGACGGACCAAACAGAGCTCGTCCAGGAACTGATCCTGCAGGGAGAGTTCTCCTTGCAGGCTCTGCTGGGGCTCTCCTGGGCAGCTCAGTTTAAACTGGATTGCCCAATAGAGCCACCCCCATCCTCCATTGTTTCCAATGGAGGGGGGAGGCATATAAAGGGATTGTGGTCCCTTTAAAAGCCTTCTTGAAGCAGCAAGTTCACTTGGAAGGTGACTGCAGTCCCTTTAAACACACTTTACCTTCAGCTACCCGGTGGTCCTAAAAAATTCCAAATATTTTGGATAGCCAAAAATATCCCCATTTTTGGATAGCCGAATAAATACTGGGCTCTATATCCATCTGGGGAAAAAAATCTGGAAAATACTGATAAGCAATTTTTCAGATTCCCCCCCCCCCCTTGGCTCAGTATAGGCCGAATGCACACCCCATAGCTTATACACTGAAAATTTGTGCTATGGGACTGAAATCTAACTGTTCTACCGCAGACCAGCACAGGCACCCTCTGAAACTATGCTTTAGTGAGAGTTTCCCAAGACGGTATCCAAAAGATCCACCAACATTTGGGCAGAAATTTTAGAAATTCCCCTGGTAAAACCTTAATACAGGAACAGGGCCTATGGACATTTTCAAAACAAAATGGAAGGGATGGAATCTGCTCATCCCTAACTGAGATGTGAGAAAAGTCCTCAGGCAACTGCAGCTTTCCATAACCTGGGCAGGATTACTGATTTACAACTTCAGCCAGAAATATGAAATTTTGGAGGCCCATTTTTTTTTAGCTTGAAATTTCCTATTTCAGTTGAGTATCCCTCTTGTGCAGATTGAACCCAAGAGCATTTCTGGTCATGCTGTTTTCCAGGTCATGCTGGTAATTATGAGTCTATTTCCATTAAAATTAGCATATTTCTTAATGTCACTTTTTGTACTCTTTTGGCATAGCGATGATGCATGCACGCACAAATGACATCAGATTGCTGTAAAATGCCATAAGAGAGACAAACCACTTGGGATCAAAAAGCAAGGAACGGTTCTCTACCCTGAGGAGTCTCAAAGCGGCTTACAACTGCCTTTCTCTTCCTCTCCCCACAACAGATACTTGTCAGGTAGGTAGGGCTGAAAGAGTTCCGAGAGAATGATAACTGGCCCAAGGTTACACAGCAGGCTTCACGTGGATGAATGAGGAATCAAACCCAGTTGTCCAGATTAGAGTCCACTGCTCTTAAGCACAACGCCATGCTGGCTCTCTGAAAACAGTTCACAATGACAAATATGAAAACCAAGGGCAGCATGTTTCCCCATCCCTTTGCCACAAGAGGCGGGAAAGAAATGGCTGCCTCATGAAGTGTGCTTAAAGGTAAAGGATGCTGTTTGGCTATCCTGCCTCATCAACCGTTCTTGTGTGCTTGGATACTCACATCTGGTCTTCTCTGTGCAGCAAGGTAAAAATACCTAGTCACTTTGGGGCTGGACAGAAACTGTGTGTGTGTGGGGGGGGGGTGTCTTTGATTGGAATGGAATTGAATCTTTTTCACCCTGTGGTTTTGTGGAAGGGTCTTAGGAGCCTGTTACGTCCTAACTGTGGTTGGCAGGATGAGAAGAGTTTGGAGACTTGTAATTGAATTAGGTTGGTGAACATGATTGAGGGGTGACATGATTGAGGTTTATAAGATTATGCATGGGAAAGAGCAGGTAGAGAAAGAGGTACTTTTCTCCCTTTCTCACAATACAAGAACTCGTGGGCACTCCATGAAATTGCTGAGCGGTCGGGTTAGAACGGATAAAAGGAAGTACTTCTTCACCCAAAGAGTGATTAACACTTGGAATTCACTGCCACAGGAAGTGGTGGCAGCTACAAGCATGGACGGCTTCAAAAGGGAATGAGATAAGCATATGGAGCAGAGGTCCATCAGTGGCTATTAGCCACAAGGTATAGATAGGGACTCTGGGGCAAGTGATTCTCTGTCATCTTGGTGCTTGGGGGGGGGGGGTCAACAGTGGGAGGGCTTCCAATGTCCTGGCCCCACTGGTGGACCTCCTGATGGCACTGGTATTTCTGGCCACTTTGTGATACAGAGTGTTGGACTGGATGGGCCTTTGGCCTGATCCAACATTGGCATGTTCTTATGTTCTTATGTAACATCTTGAGGCCTCTGAGGATGACTCCTAAGCCAGCCACTCATGGATGAACAGTCAGAGTGGGTTTGAGGGAGGGGTAAATACCTCGGGGCTGTGCATTGTCACTTGAACCTTTGCAATGAATTACGTGGGGCGATGTGGTTGATGGGCAGCATTTCTCTGTGCAGATTCTGCACTGGCAAAGAGAAGTAAGGTGTGGCATGTGGTACAGTTGCCAAAATTCTCACTAGGTCAATGGGACAGCCCATTACCTAACTTGCAGTAGAGGCTGGATTGGGTTTAATCAATTACACAGTTCAGAGATGATTAACAGATCCTTGCAAACTCATTGCATCAGGTCTGCTGACTTCATTTTGAGGTATGGCAGCAAGAGAAAAAAGGCATGACCTAGATAGCCCAGGATAGCCTGATCTCTGAAACTAGGCAGGGTCAGCCCTGGTTCGTATTCATACGGGAGACCGCCAAGGAAGTCCAGGGTCACTATACAAAGACAGGCAATGGCAAACCCACCTCTGAACTTCTCTTGCCTTGAAACCCCTATAGGGTTGCCAAAAAACCCCTAACCCAGTTCTATACCAATGTTCCAAAGAGTGTTTATGTATTTGTATATATCCCATTTTCTCGCCAATGGGGACCTAAAGTAGCTTACATTGTTCTTCTGTCCTTCATTTTACCCTCACAGCAACAACCCTGCAATGCAGAACAAATTTAGAGTCCAGTAGCACCTTTAAGACCAACAAAGGTTTATTCAAGGTATGAGCTTTCATATCCATGCACACTTTGTCAAATACATGCACATGATATGAGCTTTCATATCCATGCACACTTTGTCAAATACATGCACACAAGAGCTCATACCTTTGTTGGTCTTAAAGGTGTCACTGGACTCTAAATTTGTTCTACTGCTTCAGACAAACACGGCTGCCCACCTGGTCCAAAATCACCCAGCAGGCTTCGGTGGGCAGAGGGGATTTGGGTATCCACATCTCCTTTTAAATCCATGTTCACCATGGGGTCCTCCAAGCAATTCTGCACTAAAATTGAATTCAACCTTCTTTTTATTCTGCCCCCCCCCATTCTGCAATAAAATAATATTTAACCTTTTTATTCCAGGGTCCTTCTCCCCCCCCCCCTTTCTGCATTACATTACCTCCCTTCTGTGGTTGGCCCAGTTCCAGTCCACTGTTGCCCCGCATTTTTTTTAATGCTGTTTTGCCGCAGACATTGCCTCAACTTTAACACTGAGAAACCTGGAGCGGCAGGCAAATGTGGAAAGGACCCTAATGCACCATACTGGATCTGAGTGGCAGAGCAGCACAGATAAACACTTTCCAGTTTCTGCTGTATAAAACAATATTTATCGTGAAGCATTTAAAAGTTCAAAAGGCACTGCATAATGTAAACCCTATCATTAAAACAACCCAAGATGGCTTGCAGGCTAACAATCTAAGCAGGCACATGAGAAAAAAGGAAAGTAAAGACAATGGTGGCGCGGGGGGGTTAAATTGCAATCTCCATGATCAGCAAATGCCTTTCTAACCCAGTTAAAATTAAACTCTTGCTTTTTGGTATAAAGCATCCGGAAACATCCAGAGGGTTTAGATTGTAGTGTGTCTTTACGGACTCGCCTTTCATGTGGTCCGTTAACGAGAAGACTCCAAACTTTCTCATGGATTCTGTATGATATTGTGCATCTTCCCAGGTGATTTTAATTGGTGGCTATTTGAATTCTATGATTTGCTATGCTGTAAGTTTTAAATTGGGTTCAGAATCCAAGCAACTGCTTGACATTGGTTACTTTGTAAGATGGTGCAAGTACTGTGTCTTTAAGTCCTTAGGGAACAGTAGTGCAGCTGTACTTTATTGGAAAGGACTTTCTGGGATGTTCCCATGGAGAACCAGAACAGCCATGTTTATGTTGTTTGACTTATGCATGGGTAAATTCAAGAGCTGTGGGTGAGTGCAGGAAATTTAGCCTTCCCCCCCCCCCCTGTTTTTCCTGGTACTATGTAAGGATATTGAATTTACATTATATTATGATATGTATTGTTGTTCAGTTCCAGAAAAATTTATGCCTGAAGAAGATTTGTTCGAAACACACAGGTTATGCCTGGGAGGCGTGTTGCTAGGCCTCCCTTGAATCACCTCATGGGAAAATAAATCTACTAGGCTTGCTTGCGAAGCTGAATCATCACCGTGGGAAATACAAGCTGTTTATTATTTCAACACGGTGTTTTCTGTGTTCATCTAACTTAGCCGTGTTCCCTGTGTGCTTGTTGAACCTCCAGATGGCACCTGGAGATCTCCAAGAATCACAACTGGTATCCATACTACAAAGATCAGTTCCCCTGGAGGAAATGACAGCTTCATGGGGTGGACTCTATTGCATCACACCCCCAATGAGCTCCCTTTTCTCTCTTCCCAGAGCCAGTTTGGTGTAGTGGTTAAGTGCGTGGACTCTAATCTGGGAGAACCGGTGTTGTGTCCGCTGACCACCATCAGGGGCCAGCGAACACTAATGGGGACTAGGCTCCTGGTCTCTCCACTGGGGGACCAATGGGACCGTAGCGGGAGATTTGAACCCTCCAACGGGACCTAGGGGTGTGTCCCCAGGTATGTATATAGTTGGCCTGCTGGCCGTTTGTCTTTGTCTTGTGTACCAGTAAACCATGCTGATCACTACATCGGTCTTAGTTGTTTCTCCATGTGTCTAACCCACTACACTTTAACCGGGTTTGATTCCCCACTCCTCCACTCGCACCTGCTGGATGACCTTGGCACAACTGTTCTTGGAAAAGAGCAGTTTCTGTCAGAGCTCTCTCAGCCCCACCTACCTCACAGGGTGTCTGTTGTGAGGAGGGGGAAAGGAGTTTGTAAGCCACTCTAGGACTTCGAGTGAAGGGCGGGGTATAAATCCAATCAGGCCCGTAGCCTCCATGGGGCCCATGGGGCCCGGCCCCCTGCTCGTTTTGCGGGCCCCCTCCCTCTCGATCCTCTGCTCCCCAGGGGGGCTTGGCTGGCGCTGTCAGGATCCGCAGCGACGCGCCAGCCCGCCTCCCTTTGCCCTGAGTCAGCCGCGGCAGAAGAGCGGCGGAGCTCAGGGAGGGAGAGAGAGTCCCCGCAGTAGGACCCCCTCGCCCGCGGAGCGCGGCGGCCACGCGGCTCCAGGCAGGCAGGCAGGCTGAGCGGGCGGGCCGGGGAGGCGCAGGAGGAGCCGGGCAGCAGGGTTCGGCGGGCAGGGGGGCGCGTGCACGTGCCGAGGCGCCTGATTGCTCGCCTGGTCCCGGCTTTAAAGGAGCCGCGCGAGCGCTGGGCTGCAGGCAGGCGCCGCCGAGTGGCCCAGGCGCGGGAGGAGGGGGTGTCCCAGGGGGCTTCGCTCAGGATGGGCGCCCCCTCCTCCCGCGCCCGGGCCACTCGGCAGCGCCTGCCTGCAGCCCAGCGCGCGCGCGGCTCCTTTAAAGCCGGGACCAGGCGAGCGAGCAGGCGCCTCGGCACGTGCACATGCCCCCCTGCCTGCCGAACCCTGCCCGGCTCCTCCTGCGCCTCCCCGGCCCGCCTGCTCACCCTGCCTGCCTGCCTGGAGCCGTGTGGCCGCCGCGCTCCGTGGGCGAGGGGGTCCTGCTGCGGGGTCCCCAGGGAGCAGAGGATGAGAGGTAAGGTGGGGATGCGTGTGTGTGTGGCGCGCGCGCACACACACTCCAGGCCCCCTCCCTTTCCCCAGGGCCCCCCAACAAGGAAGGGCTTAGCTACGGCCCTGAATCCAATCTCCTCCTCCTCCTCCTCCTCCTCCTCCTCTTCTTCTTCAGCTGTAGTGTTAGCAATTTAGTACAAAGTGACTGAAAGAAGGAAGTAGATGCGGCCAATTTTTCTCCTCACCGAGAGCTGCAGTAACTGCCTTGTTTCTTGCCCAGCATTCACTAGCCTCTAGTGGATCCGTCTTAGTGAGGGGTTTGTATTGTCTTTTATTCTATTCCTCTGTTGTTCCCAAAGCTCACTCTGCGGTGTTCCACTCCTCCTGAAATACAGGTGGAAACAAAGAACTTGTGATGATGTATTTTGCATATTTGGCATGCATATTTGGGGTCTGCTTTAAGTCCTTTTTAGTTCATTTGCATCTCTCTACCCCCTCCTGCCAACCTAGCAGTTTGAAAGCAAGAAATTGCAAGTAGATAAATAGGTACCACTTCGGTGGGAAGGTAACAGCGTTCCATGCACCTTGGTGTTAAGTCATGCCGGCCACATGACCACGGAAACATCTTCGGACAGCGCTGGCTCTTCGGCTTTGAAACGAAGATGAGCACCGCAACCCTAGAGTCGGATTCGACTGGCTTTCGAGCAAGGGAACCTTTACCTTTACGTTTACCCCCTCTATGATACAGATGCAAATGTGCAAACTGATGAACATTACCAAAAAACTCCGCAATTTTGATGTGATCCTCAGATTGCATCAAGATTCTTTTTTATGTGGTGTTTCATTAATGCACGCTTATGCTTTTGCACTATGACAAAACTACATTGATTGTGTCTTGGTGTAAACATACACGCAGTCGCATCAAGACTGCTCTTTTGCAGTGTTTTTCTCTGCACATCCATGAACATTGGTAGAGGGAATGCATGAATGCATAAAGGAACTCTAAGCTACAAGAATGCATGTTGGTACTTGAGAATCTGCACATGACTCAGATTTTTTTTTTTTTATGGAACACTGGAGAATTCTCGATGTATCGCTTCCATTTTGAAAGCAAGGCCAGGCAATTTAGAACTCCAAACTCTGGGGACAAATACAGATGAGGACTGTTTTGAAAGTATCCATAATCTCACTCTATTCACAGCTGTGCATGAGATCCTCCCTGTAAGCAACGAAGCCGGACACAGCATCAGTGAAGGCAGAACTCTCTGAAGGGGACACAAAGATATATTGGGCATCTGTAGGAAACATGGTGAGGATGGTTTAGAGCAAAAAAATAATAAATCGTAATTTATTGCAGGAGTCCTTCAAGTCTGTGGGGGAAAGTAGGCCAAACTGTTCTAAATGAACTGGCAAATTGGGACTGGAATTGATTTTTCCCTGGGAGGAACTGATATGCTTTTTTTGTATTCCGAGACTCTAAACTTCTTCAGGTAATGCAAATGGGATGGCCTCTTCTATCAAATTGTGGAGTGTGATATCACTCTTATTCACAAGCAGGTTTAAATGAACAGTACGCATTCTGCTTCATGTTTCCTTATGGTTTTGCTGCATCCGATGTCCCATTTACGTCTTGATCCCCTGTGAATTTCAGCAGAGTTCATCTGTCCAGTCGTGCACACCATCTTTATTTCAACGGGTGTTTTGAATGCATTTGTTGCATCCGTTTATCCATTAGAATGCTTATCTCCTACCTTTCCTGGAAAAAGGTGTCTAAAAATTTCACAGTAATAGGACAAAACAATAAAATCCCATCAATAATCAAGAACTGTACAATTGTAAAACAAAATGACATCCAATTCAAAGATAAGACAATCCCCTCCCCCAAAAGCCATAACACCAGTATGTCAGTTGCAGAGCGCAGCCATGTTGGCCAGCAGTAGAACACCTAGATGGGAGTCCAGCAGCACCTTAGAGGCCAACGGGTTTGGGGGGGTTGATCTTTCGAGAGTCGAAGCTCCCTTCATCAGATTTATTTATTTATTTATTTATTTATTTATTGTATTTATACCCTGCCCTCCCTGCGGGCAGGCTCAGGGCGGCTTACAGAGGTTGGTACAATGTACCTAGACATCATAAAACTTTAAAACATTTTAAAACAGTTTAAGACATTCTGACATTTAACATGCTCACGGTATTAACAATGCCTTAAAATTAGATGGCATGCTCTAAGATACACCATCCCGAGTTCTCAGTTTAGCGGTCTTCTGGTCTGTTAGGGCCAGCTCAGTGCTACAGATGTTCATGTAGCATAGCTGATGGTCATGGTGGCAGCTCTTAATTGAAAGCCTGGTCGATGCGAGTCAGACTGGAGAGCTCTGAATCCCTAAGTCCCAAGCAGAAGGTGGGAGGGGTGTTTCAAAGAAGGGACTCAGGATGCCGAGGTACAATGAACACTGCACTCAGACAGATGAGAGCACAGAAGAAAAGCACAGGGGGAGACAATTAGCATCTGCAGTGAGATAAGAATCTTGCATACCTATTCAGCCCGGGGTGGGGTGGGGACGACACATTGTTCTGACTCTGAAAATGAACTCAAGTTCAATTATCTCATATGGCTTGTAAAATGGAGCTCTTCCGCCAGGCTTTTGGGTGAGGCAGCGGACGCCAAATATCCTCTGGCCCCTCCTGTTACCATCCTAAAAGGTAAAGGTTCCCTTGCTCGAAAGCCTGTCAAATCCGACTCTAGGGTTGCGGTGCTCATCTCCGTTTCAAAGTTGAAGAGCCAGCGCTGTCCGAAGATGTTTCCGTGGTCATGTGGCCGGCATGATTAAACACCAAGGCACATGGAATGCTTTCCCTTGCCACTGAAGTGGTACCTATTTATCTACTTGCAATTTCTTGTTTTTGAACTGCTAGGTTGGCAGGAGCTGGAACTAGAGACGGGAGCTCACTCCATCATGTGGCACACTCGGGTCTCGAACTGCTGAACTACTGACCTTCCACAGCCTGCAGTTCAGCATCTTAACCACTTGAGCCACTGCAACTCCTACCATCCTACTCTGTTACTATCTGCACCATCGATCATGGTCTTCAGTTTCTGAGGACACAGAGTAATAACCGCCTTGGCTTATCCAAGGTAGAGCACTTACAATCTGGAATCCCTTATGGGATTTAGCCCTTTCTGCTTCTAATTGTCTAGCACCAGGGCACCATTGTAATAGTTCTCATGTAGTTTGATTGCCATTGTTCAAGGGTTAAGTTTAAGGTTTTAATCTTGATCTTCATCATAATCCGTCCTGAGCCCGCTTGGGGAATGGTGGAATAGAAATTGAACCAAATAAATAAATACATGCATCTCTTATGGTTGCAACCGGCTGGGGATGGTGAGGGGGGAGGGCTTATGAGGAGAAAGAGAAAGGCCTAGGTTTTGTCACTGGCATCAGACAGGAAGTGACATCATCACACCAGCGAGGTCCAGACGATGCTCTTTTATTTGGGCAAAAACTTTATGGTAAAACTGGCTTCTGCTATGGCGTTTTTGTCCCAATACCAGAGGGTCTCCCAGACACTGCTGGTGTGATGACATTAATTCCTGTGCAACACTGGCAGTGAGGCCTAGGCCTTCTCCTTTCTCCTGGTCAGTCCCCTCCCCCGGCCACCTGATTGGTGACTGGGGGTAGGAATGGGCAGTGGGGGACCCCTGCCTCCACTGGGGGTGTTCTGGCAACCCTAAAATCTCCCCTTCAAGCTTCTCTGTTTATATAAGAGAACTGCCAAATTATGGTAACGGTTCTGCAAACAACTCAGTTTTGTACTGTCTTTTTAAAAGAAGTAGCAGAGACCGTTTCCTGATCTCTTCCAGCAAACCACTGCCAAGTAATAGGGCCTCAAAGGATTGTGGAGGATCCTACTGGCCTGAGACCTCAAGGAAGGGGCAGATTAGCATAATCATTTTGCAATCCTTGTTCCCGTCGTACTTGCATGATGCTACTATGGATCTCATTATGTGTTCCCACCAAAAATCTGGAACAAGCTAATGAAAAACGGCTTTAAAAAATGTAGACCTGGGACTGCATGACATAGGCAACTTGGATCAGAAATCAGAATGGGATTATTTGGGGACTTCCTCCTGGAAATCGATTTGGAACCATCGTTACCCACAAATTGTGGACCTTCTCAGCAAATTCTGCCCTGAAAGCACCCTCTGGCTTTCTCTTTTCATTTCCACCAAGGTGGCTTCAATCCTCTCACCGTGAAGATACACCTGTCTGTCTTCAGTCATTCGTTTCAAATGAGCAAACCGATTTACAGCAAATTAAATTGCAGAGGGATGAAGGTGAATCCAATGGAAGCAATTATTTTTTTAAAGTGTAAATTAGAGTCAACAAATCTTCTCGAAGGGAAGACAAATCTGAACCATCTTAAGGAAACCGAATATTCAGATTTGATTTTGCAAATTGGAATCGCTCTCTTTTTCCTAAGATTGAATCTCTAAATCAAATCTGCTTCCAAGATTTCCCCGCTTCCTTCAAATGACTCACCCTGGTCTCCTCTCAGTGTACTCAATCTATTTTTCCTTTTCTTTTAGAAACAAAGCGCAACCATTTCCAGTAAATTCCCTTAATTAGTTAATGCTCTCAAAATGCTGTGTTCAGCCGCAGTGCTATATAATTGCAAACGACGGCTAATATAATTGAGCTGAACTGTGTTGCCGCTTCTCCTTGCATGGGGTGGTACGAAAAATCACCTTTCCATATAAAGTAGGGACAAGGGATTGTTCACTCTCTCTTTCATTTCTTTTTAATTTTGTCAGTGGTTTTGGTCCTTCACTTTTCATTGCTGGGTTGGTAGGCAGCTTTGTATCGTGGAGCTGCTACATAATCTTGAGCCACTGTTTATGAGTGTTCGAACCTACACCCCACAAATAAGGACACAACAATACATGCATTAAACTCGGTTTTATTCAACAGCTGATTGGCATCATCAAAATATTCACTCAGCATGTGTGGGTTGCAACCAATGCTCCCTCTAAGCTGTGGAGTCTTGTGAGCAAAAATTCTACTTTGCGAGCAACTGGCATTAAAGTTGTAAATGAGCAGTTTGGCTGCTGCATAAATTAATTTGCTCTGGAGCCACCCTTCCTGAGCTAAGACAAAACTGTGTGCGCCGGAGGCCAAAAATCTGTGAGCTAACTCACACTAACTCAGCTTAGAGGGAACACTGATTACCAGGGCTTTTTTGTAGAAAAAGCCCAGCAGGAACTTATTAGCATAATATGCCACACCCAACAGCAGAAACTCATTAGAATATTATGCCACACCCCTGACAGAGCAGCTCATTAGCATATTAGGCCACACCCCCATGTTACCAGAACTGTGGTCATCCAGCAAGACCCACCTTTTGCTCCTTATTCTGTTTACCTTGTTTGTTGTCAAAACCCAGGGCTTTTTTTTGTAGCAGGAACCCTTTGCATGTTAGGCCACACACCCCTAATGTAGCCAATCCTAATGAGTGTCTGCTGTTGGGTGTGGCCTATTATGCTAATGGGTTCCTGCTGGGTGTGGCCAACTCAGGAGCCAGCCAGAACTCCGTTCCTGTGTGTTCCTGCCCAAAAATAGCGCTGCTGATTACTAAAGCAGCATGCCAGGCAACGAGCAATTGAGCAAGACCCCACTACTGAGCCTTGCTCCAAACTTGACCAGTCCTACCACTGGCTTTGTTAATCTTCGCCTGCATATTAAGAGTGCCAACAGATGCCAAGCTCCCCCCTCCCCCCGGCCAGCATGCCGTTCAAGAAACTCAGGGTTTGGTTGTTCCGGCTCGGCAACAAGGGTGGACCCAAGCTAAGGCTGCCAACCTCCAGGTGGGGGCTGGAGATCCCCCCAGAATTACAAGAGAGATCAGTTCCTCTGAAGAAAATGGCTGCCTTGTCAGGTGGACTCCATGGCATTAGACCAAAGTCCCTTCCCTCCCCAAACTCCGCCCTCCCCAGGCTCCACCCTTCGTCTCAATTTAATTATTTCTTTTGAAAGCTTTGTTTTCATTATATTTGTGTGGACGTTTTAAATTGGGTTTCGAGCTTTCAGAGTTGACTTGGGAGCCGCCATTAGTAGAAAGGTGGACAAAAGAGTGTTCTAAATAAATAGTGATTCATTTCCTTCCCTGCAGTCTCCAGCAGTTGAATCTCGGAGAGTATATTGGAGGGAGGGAGATGTGTCTTGTCTTTAAAGTGCATTGTGTGTGTGTACATCTGTGCATGAAAGCTACAGCACCCTGCAGTGCATTGACTGCCGTTTCACCTGCTGTAGCTCCTGAAGTGTATTTTTGGATGGCTGATAACACATTCAAGGGAAATTCTTCACTTCTAGTGTGGGTTTTGGGAGGGAAGGGGGCATGGTACAGCCCAATCTTGTCAGATCTTGGAAGCTAAGCAAGGAGAGCCCTAGTTAGTGCTTGGAAGGGAGACCACCAAGGGAGACTCTGCAGATGGCCATGGCAAACCACCTCTGCTTCTCACTTGCCTTGAAAACCCCTTGCTGGGGTTGCCATAAGTCAGCTATGCCTTGATGGCACTTTACACACACACACACCCATGCACACATACTTAGTTTTTGCCCGTTCACACAGTGAAATCCAGTTGGAAAGTGCACTGAAAGTGGATGGAAAGTGGATTATTTAGAATGTGTGACCGCAGCCATAGTGTGCGTTCTGTCAAAGAAAAAATACCCTCTTGACTTTGAATTCCATGTACTATCCATGGCTGCAGCATAAAAGAATGCAGCATACAGAGCACAACCTTCAGCATTATATCATTGGTAGGGAGGGAATCTGGGAAACGGGCCTCAGTATGAGGGCAGAGGTGTTGCAAGTGCTGGGCTGTTTTGATCAGGTGAATGCTGGGGAGTTGGGGAGGAAGACTCAGCATGACCACCAATGGCCCTATCTTTCCAACAGCTGAACTGCCTTCGTTTTTACATTTATTGATTTATATCCTGCTTTTCTCCCCAATGGGGACCCAAAGTAGCTTAGAACATCAGTCACTCCTCCTCCATTGTCTTGCTACAACAAGGTACGTTGGGCTGAAAAAGAGGGACCCATCCAAAGTCACCCAACGAGCTTCCAAGGAAGAGAAGGGATATGAACCCAGGTGCAGTGTTCCCTCTAAGCTGAGTTAGTGTGAGATAGCTCACAGTATTTTAGCCTCCGGTTCACAGATTTTTGTCTTAGCCCAGGAAGGATGGCTCCAGAGCAAACTAATTTACGCAGTAGCCGAATCACTCGCTCACAACTTTCATGCCAGTAGCTCACAAAGTAGAATTTTTGCTCACAAGACTCCATAGCTTAGAGGGAACATTGCCCAGGTGTCCCGGGATCCTGTTCTGACTCTCAATCCACTATATGTCACACTGACTCTTAGAGGACAGGAGTATGATGGCTACAGGTGCTAGAGCATGAAGCCCTCCCCCAGCCAGTGTGAGAATGAATGGCTTGCTGGAGAGTTAAGGTTCACATGCAAATAGGATGGTGGGGACAGAACAGAAAATGGGTGTGTCTGGGAAAAGGGTATACAGAGGAAAGGAAGGAGCCGGGTTGTCACCCAAATCCTTTGTCACCTTCTGAGACCGTGGACAACCAGTTCAGGTAGTTAGGAGGAAGGAAAATAGTAAGGGTCCCATGCTGTTTGTATCTTTGCATGTGCAGTATGTACTGTTCCCCACCCTACATTAACTCAAAGCACTGTACAAAACCAGTGTAGATCCCAGATTGTTGCGATGGAAAAATGCATTATCATTTCCCCACCCAGCCTGGCAGCCAATGAAAGAGAGGGAAAAATGAAAACCTTGCAGAATACTATCATCCCATGATTTTGTTTTCCAGCTAGACATTAGTGGGGAAAGACTTAGGTCAGCAGCACCCATCCATTTCCCCATTAAAAATGTAAGTCAGCTGCAGACTCAGAGCCCAGGTAGGGTTCCCAGGACCCACCTGGCTGCCAGCGGGGGGACTCCTCCTGATCCTCTCTGGAGCTATTCTGGTGTGCAGTATTCAGTTTATTCATTTCAGTATTCATATTCTGGTGTGCATCTGAAACACGCACGCCACAATGATGTCATCTGGAAGTGACATCATCGCATTTCCATCGTTGGGGTGACACTCTAGGTTTTGGGCAAAACTCTAGACTGTCAGCCTGACATCGGAAACATCCTGGATGACATCGTCATGCCAGTGATGGTGGCTGGGGACTTCTCAGGGTAGGGCTTCTTCCACCAACTAGCTGGGCCATGGCAGATTGGAGTCCCTGAAACTGGGGGGGGGGGGGTCCCCTGGCCCCACCAGGGAAATGGCAACCCTAAGCCTTTGCCTCTAAGCCCAAGCCTGTGACCTCTGATAGCCAACTTGGTGAACCTAGACCAGCCCAGATTTGTTGTCTGCCTGTTTGTGGATACAGGTTTGCAGTTTTGTGTGTTTGTTTCCAGGTCCCATTAGGGAGAAAAGCATCCTAGAAAAGGCCTCAGCAAACAAACAAATCAGATTATTAAACATATATGCCACACTTGAGGATAGTGTGCACTTTGTTCAATGTGCTCCTAAATTAGGAGGCTTGGTGTGGGGGACACAGGAGGCATATCTCTGCCTAAAGCCATGGATATGGATTAAAAGTAAGTTATCTCAAAAAGGTATTTTTGAACATATTTCTATGTAATAATTTGAATATTATAAATATTGTACTAAATTTAATTATAACAAAAATGCTCTGCCTTCTTTTTTTCTTCAGCACAACTCCAATTTGGTCCTAATTATTGTAATATTACAATAATATTAATTATTGTAATATTTCTACAGTGCCTGAAGCCATTGTGTAACCTTTACACTTGACCACTGAAGAAGGCCATAAGGCTGAAACGCAGCTGGTCAGGGCTGCAGAAGGTCTTTGTTTGAGAGTACTGCATGATTTTATTCTAAATTGAGGGTAAATTGCTTTTTAAAATTTTTTTGTAATAAATACTTGTATTTTTGTATAATAGATGTAGAATTATATTCTGTATTCATTTATTTAAATATCGGGCCCTATAATTTGGATTCATTTAACTTTCTAGGTTCTTAATTCATTGTTTTGTGTTAAGTTTTTTCTCCCCCTCTTTTTGTTCTTGTGGCTTGGCGTTGGGCACACAGGGGGCTGTAATGTTGCATATTACGTCACTTTTGGCAAAAACTTAGAAGTGACATAGCATAGCTTTGGAATCACCACAAACTCTATGGTAAAACCATAGAGTTTCTAGCAATACCTAGAGCTAAGAGCACACATGATGCTGCAGTGCTTTTTTCCCCTCCTGTCACCACTTGGAGGACTGGTGGGCAACTGGACCTGTGGGAGGGGGCTCAGGCTGAGAAACAGGCAACCCTATCTCAAACAGCTCCTCTAGACCCTTCTGAAGAGGAGTGACCTTATAAGATTTATAACATAGCTCCTAGTATATGTGGAGGGAGGGGATTTCAACATGAATGTTACTCCCAAACTAGAAGGCAATGGGTATCTGGTGCTTACCCCCACCTTTCCTGAAGCTGCCAGTTTGGTCTGCATTGGGTGGTAATTGGGTGGACGTTAGGGTTGCCAAGTGAATTTTACTCACCAGCGGGGGAGCCTCGCCACGGTCTGGGAGCCGTCCCTTGTCATGCGCGTGTGCCACCAGCACATCACCGGAAGTGATGCGCGACGTCGATCACATTGAGGGCGTGGCCCCGATCATTGGAGGGAAAACCATAGAGTTTTCCCTCCGACGATTGGGGCCATGCCCCCGATGTGGTTGCATCACCTCTGGTGACGCAGCCACGCTGCGCTTCGGGGGGCAGAGTTCCTCCCCGGGGCCCGATTCCGTGGCGGCGGAAATCGGGCCTCCAAAGCGGGGGTTTACCCACCCCCACTTGGCAGCCCTAGTGGACGTTGCCCTTGTGGTGCAAATCTTCTGGAATCAATCCAGCATATAATGCTTGAGTGTCAGCTTAATGACAATTTATGTTGGAATTGTTTGGAAATTTATCCCAGGTAACTGATCTTAAGAATGTTGTGATCAATTGCTGGTTCTTATTGAATCACTCAGTAGCAGAAATTCCTAGAGTGGTTGCAAAATTTCTGGAAGGAATTCTTAAAGCCAAATCTAATGCTATTATCAATTGATTCTTATATCATCTTATGTATCTATGTTTTAACTTATGTATGGATTTTAATTCTATATATTGATTCTAAACTTCATGTTCAATTTACTGTGCCAATAAAGGTGCTGTCCTTGTACTTGGGAGGAGGCATCTTGTCCTTCTTCAGAAATCTTAGCCAATGAAGGAGCTGCGATTATCCCACTACTCTACAAAAAAAAAAAGTGCTTAAGTGGTCCTTTTAAAACTTGCAAATTGGGTGTATGGGATGAGCAGGCAAAGTCAATGGCAGAGATTCCCTATCAAATAGACTGGCTCACCAAGCCAGTGTAGAAGCACGACCCCCATTACAGCATACTTAGGCTGTTTGTGCTCCCTCCCAATGAAAATGCTGCGCCTCCCGAGCCTGACGGCCCTTCCTGACCCCACGGCACTGGGTGGGTGGTTTGGTGAATTCTGAATCATTTGCTCCTTTTGCCAAGTGCCACTGTGCCTTTGGGGAGGGTTCAATTACATTGCTTTGGAGTAATTACATGGCTTGCTCCACTACACAGAAAGGATCTCAAGCTGACAGACCGACTAACAAGGGCAAGCAATGTCTACAACCTCTCCAGCACCCATGGAATTGCAGAAAGTGTTCATTGATGCAGGGGTGGAATACGCTGCCATAGTCAGCCAAGGCAAGAAGCCACGGCCTTTGGAGATGTTCCATGCATCCCTACACTAGCTTTCCCTAGTCAGTGAATGCCATAAAATAAATCTTTAATTCTGTGAACGTGGACAAAAAATGTGAATCTAGAAGATGACCTTCAAATCTCAGCTGTAAATATTGCATGTCTGACTTTGGTGGGGGACTTACAGCAAGCACAGCAAGAGACATTCAGACGCAGTTTGCAAGTTGCCTGCCTCTGCATAGCAACTTTGGACTTGCCTGGTGCTTTAGACTTGCTTGGTGGTCTCCCATCTAAATACCAGCCAGGGTCTGACCCTGCTTAGCTTCCAAGATCTGATTAGATTGGACTAGCCTGGTCCACCCAGGTTAGGGTACTGCTAAGTTTAGTTTATCATTATGCTAAGCCATCAAGTAAGGGTTCGTGGGTGTTCCTGTTAACCTTTGTTTTCATTTTGTAGGAATGGTTTTGTTTTTCAGCTTTTTGCAGCGGGTTTTATGGACTGGATCACATGTGTCAGATTGTTTTTCATATGGAATGGATATGGTATCTATATATCTATGTACAGGGGTCATTTCGTAGAAAAAGCGGTGCAGGAGCTCATTAGCATAACTCATTAGCATAATTTATTTGCATATGCCACACCCCCTGACATCACCGGAAGTGTGTCAGAAGGCAACACCCACCGCTCGGGCTCCACTGGACTGTTTTGGATTGCTAGCTATTGGGGGGGGGAGATGTGCAGATCTGCCCTCACAGAGGAGGGAGAGCTTGTACCTGAAGGCGGGCTGGGGGGGGGGCTCTGCAACTTACCTGGCTGCTTCTTGCTCCTTGTGGCCCGACTGAGGGCTGCTGGGGGCAGGGGTTGGGGCTTGTTGCATGTGCTCACCCCCTGGGCTCCTTACTGCCGGAGCTCCGCTCCTGTGCACTCCCACAGGAAATGACCCCTGTCTATGTATGTTATTTCTATATATAATAGTTATTTATTGATGTACAAATGCTGTTGTAAAATATTCGGGGGGGGGTAGCCATGTTGGTCTGAAGCAGCAAAACAAAGTTTGAGTGCAGTGGCACCTTTAAGACCAACAAAATTTTATTCTGGGTATAAGCTTTCATACGCTTCCATATATCTGAAGAAGTGTGTGAGCAAACAAAAGCTTACACACATTGGGGGGGGGGGAGCAAGAGTAAGAATGTGTATTATCTCTCCACTCACCCAATAAACCCCATTTCCAATGTTATGGTGCATCCAGGAAGGGGAGGTAAATGCTTCCAAAGATGCTAAGCATGTGGTTAATCCACAAACTGTATCTGGGAAATCAACTGTGGAATAGTTTATATTGTATCATATACACTCACATAGAATGCCAGGAGTCTGGATGAATGTCAAGTGTTCTAAATGTGGCAGCAACACTGGGTGTACTCAGAGGTTCAGTACTCTCTGGGCTTTACACCAGACCGCATTTAGGGAAACAATCTACTATCGGTTGGAATCCACTGGAGATTTCTGCGGATAGGAGGGATTTTTAAATTATTATTATTATTGCATTCTCTGGTACATTCCTATATGCCAGCTATGTACTTCAGACAGCCTTCACCTTATGGTGTCCTCTCGTAGGACTGTCTTTGTCTCGGGCTTTCTCTCTATTGGTCTGAACCAGCCCTTGGAATGACCTCCCAGAGTAAGCACAGAAGCTGACCAAGATGGGTAGCCCTGTTAGTCTGTCTGTAGCAGTGTCATCGATGCAACGAACATGAAATTGAGTCAACTTCGGAGGACGGCGGAAGATAGGAGAGCCTGGCGGGAGATTGTCCATGGGGTCGCGAAGAGTCGGACTCGACTGTGCGACTGAACAACAACAACAAAAGCAGTAGAAAAGAGCAGGACTCCGGTAGCACCTTAAAGACTAACAAAATATGTTGACAACCCATTAATTCAATCAGTACATACTCTTGAAATGTTGCAGATTTTAAACAATGCATGGGCTACTCATGAAGCTCCTGGGGCATATGTAATCCAGTAAATGGTAAGCAAGCATCAACAGTGGTTATCAAGTTCTAGGGATGCTGGCCTCCAGATGGAACCTGGGCATCCCCTGGAATTACAGCCCATCTCCAGACTACAGAGGTCAGTTCTCCTGGAGCAAATGGATGCTCTGAAAGGTGGACCATAGGGCACTGTACCCCACTGAGGTCCCTGTCCTCCTCAGGCTCAACCTCCAAATCTCCAGGAGTTTCCCAGCCTGGATCTGGCAACCCGACCCCTCTATCCCCTGCTGGTGGCTGGGGGGAACCTGGCAACCCTAGATCTAGCCAACCATAGTGAATGCCACCATCTGTGCCAAGGCGGTAATAGTCAATATACTGCTTATTTTAAATGGTTCACACATCATTCATGTGATCATTTGAGGCGTTCAAGTCAAGAGGAAATAGGCACTGCGAGCAGGCAAGGTTCTATTTTCAAACACATTATTGGTGAAGACCACGACAATGTCTTTGCTTGGAACAACCTTGATGAAAGGAACCCCAGTGCAAGAGCCAAGTGATGATGTAATTTTCTCCTACAGAACAATCTCTCCCTGCTCCTGTGATCCAGTCAGAGTTCTGAACAGTATCATATAGCAAGTAATTGAATTCTTCACTTCTGTAAACATTGTTGGCTCACAGGGACCCCCTTGAAAGGTCAGAGAGATTTTCTGAAAGCCCTCTTCTGTCCTGGCAGCTTCCTCCCAAAATGAAATACCAGAAGAAGTCCCAAGGCAGAGGAAGACGTTGCGACACTGTGTCCTGGCAAAGACATACAATATATGACAATACAGATTGCTTTATTTACTGTAGGGGGAGGAAGCAGAGGCCGTCTCCTGACGTGTCTGAGAGAAAGCTGTGTTGTCTGCAAACATCACAGATGGTGCCAATCTTCCCCACTTAATATGGTTGCTGTGAAGGATTTCTCAGGGAAGACTGAAAACTGTACACGAAAAAGCAGCTTGGCAAGGTCTGGTGGCAATCCGTGGGAAAGGAATCCTTATTGGGGTTTGGATTTGGCTGATATTCATTCCCGTGTGGGGGTTTTAATGTTGTTTTGCAACATTGCATGCTAATTGTTGCTATATATTTGGGTGACATTTGCGTTGACTTCAACCCAAGGGGGCTGAGAACTCCAAAACAAAAATGATTGACATTTGAACTTATCACGAGTGAACAGTTCATTTGCACACCAGTCGCATGTTTCACTAGATCAAGGTGATATTTTCACTCAAAGTTTGTTATGAAATGCCTGTAAGTCCCACGTATGGGTGATGACGAAGGAATTCCCACCCCTTTCATCTCTCTCCCCTGCTGTGGTCCTGATGTAATTGGGGAGGGGGAAGGCAATTTCTAGAGAAAATGCAGGTAGGGGACAAAACTTCCTTTTAGTACCAAAAATGTTTGCCCACAAAACTCAGCCTTTACGAGGGTCCCCTTTGTCTTACCCAATTTGTCCCCATGTTGATGCAATATTGATGTGCAGGGGGAACAGGAAATACAAATGTCTGACACTTCCTGTACCTCTATGGCTCTTTTCCCCTAGGGAGGTGCACAGGCTGTTCTTGCATCAGACGATTGGGCATACTGACCCTTTCCTCTTGGAGACCTCTGGATAATAAAGTCAAACTAACCCTCCAACGAATGGCATTCCTCATCTTTGAAGGCCTTGCCTACAGCGGTGCAGCTCACCGTGTACCCAGAGATAATTAGGGCAACTTATTTAAAACTTACGACCTAATTAGTGATTTTAATGGTCATTAATTACACAAAGAGCAACAAAGTCGTTACAGCTTCCAAGCGGCCACCTTCCAAGGCAAGGTTCAGGTATTTTCCTGGGCCTGCAAAGAAGAGTTGCTCGCTAGCTTAAAGTCTAATTAAACCAAATTGTCCCCAGTAATTATAAGCAATGTGATTTTATTTATCTGGTTTAATTACCAGGGCCTTTACACAGTCTTTGACCTGGCACAGTGGCAAAGAGGACAGAGGGGAGATTAAAACACCATCCATCAATGCAGGAGCATTGTAGAATTATGGTCTTCAGTGCCAAAAGGTGACAGAAGCCAGAGAGTGGAATGAAAAGGAAAGAACCGTTTGAAGAACAGAATGATGAATTTCCCTGGTAGGTGGGAACAGGATATAGACCCAAAAAAGGCTGCCTCAAAAATTACCCTGACATTCAGTCTGACCTGTTATTTAAACCTCCATAGATTTACTTTTTTAAAAAAATTCATTAAAATGCACCAATGCGTAATCAAAACTGGTATATAGAGCAAACAACATGTCCAGTTCGCAAATGAAAACCAAATGAAGGAAGGGAATGTACACAGTTATAGTTATTGCTTTCTGATCTATTCATTTCTAACAGCTTAAGGTTTTGTTTTGTTTTGTTTGTTTTTAAATACAGCCAATTGTTGCCAGTTTTTGTCACCTAAAATATCCTTAGAATTTTTGAATTGCTGTTAGGTTGACTATTGGTAACAATCCCCACACCTTTAAGAACCATTCTAAGTTGCCAAGTAATGCTGGTTGTTTCCCATAATGGGAAACCACCATTTTGTGCAACCACCATTTTGATGTCAATCAGTCACAATTCGTATTTCCAGCCTCCAGGTGGGGGCTGGAGGTCTCCCGGGATTACAACTGATTCCCAGACTACATAAACAGCTTATTTGTTATTAATTTAGAACATTTATTCCCCTTCTTCTGGAGAAAATGCCTGCTTTGGAAGGTGGACTGCATGGCATTATGCCCTACCAAGGCTCTCCCCCTCTCTAAACCCCACTCTCCCAGGCACCACCCTCAAATCTCCAGGTATTTCCTTCCCCCCACCACACAAACACTATAAATACTACAATGCTAACATTTCCCTCCAGTTCTCAGAGAGATGCCCAAAAGAACCACAACAGTTATGACTCCTATTATCCTGATGGCATTGGATTCATCCACCATTATGGCATTACTGCTCTGGAAAAATATGCCACATGTATGGGAATCATACTTACCTTGAGGAGTTCCACAACTGTTTCTGCAAATCCAACGATGTACATGGCTACTGCTACAGCATTGGCAAAGGCAAAGATTAATCCAATGGAGCCCCCAAACTCAGGTCTTAAACTTCTGGAGATGAGGTTGTCTTCTATGGCACTGAAACAAGAGCACAGGGAATTCCAGTATGGACATGATCCCAGTGTACACCGTGAAGGCACATAATGCAGAGACAAGCTGAGGGAGATCTGAGGACAACTGGAAAGGAATATCATGAGCCGACTGTGATCTGAAAGCATTGAACAATGGCTGCCGCCATCAAATTAATAACGACTACTAGCACTTTATTACATTAGACGGTTTTAGAATTGTTTTAATTGTAATCTATCTTTTAATGTAATTTATCTGTTTTATGTAAGCCGCCCTGAGCCGGTTCTGGCTGGGAGGGCGGGGTAGAAATTTGATAGATAAATAAATAAATAAATAACACCTAACTACAACACTATACCTAAAGTAGGCTATACAAGGATCATATATAATGATTAAATGCATATTTAGTAAAGCTTGGAATATAGCTAATTTCTACTGCTTCTATTACAGACTGATAATTATGTAATTGAATCAAGTAAATACAGACAATAAGACTTTTAGACTTTTACAATTCTACTAAATCTGTTTCTTTCCTTTAACTTTCTTCTTTGTATATTTCCATTTGACTTTCAGGGCTTTTGGGGCTGCTGCCCCTAATTCTGATTCAGAGTCTTCTTCTGGATTACTGCTCGCTGTTGATTTGGATTCTTTGGTCCCATGTGTGCTGCTTTTTTCTTCAATGTTTTGTTCCTCTGCTGTATCTTTTTTATTCGCTGGTCTTTGTAGCTGTTCCAAGAACAGCTTCACTTTTAAAACAGAGTCCATCTTTTCTTTTTTATCCTTGTAGTTGAAGACCAATCCTTCGGGTAATATCCTTCAGTAGGGGGTGGAGTTTTTCTGCAAGAAACTGGTTAAATTATTGTATTGTATCCTCTTCCTTCTTATTTCAAACGGAATGTCTTTTAAGACTCTGATTTCTTCATCTTTGGTTTTTAAGGTAGTCCCGTTTGTGGCCTTGAGCACCATGTCTCTTGTTGATCTTTTAGAGAATCTCACCACTATCTCCCCAGGCAGGTTCTTTTTCTTAATAAATTCTGGATACATCCAGGTCACTTTGCAATGTGTCAGCCGTTAAACCTGTCATTGGGTCCAGCGCTTCACTTAATATTTCTTTCAGGTTCTTATCTTGCTGCTCAGGAACACCTTGAAATCTCAGAACATACACTCATTTTTCCATTTGTAGTCTTAAAAGTTGGTCTTTATCAGAGGATCTTTGTTTTTCCATCACCTCCAGTCTTTGATCAGTCTCTTTTACCTTGGCTTCAACCTTTTTCACTGATTTTACTGTTTTTAAACTCATCTCTTTAAGCTGTTTTTGGACCTCATCCAACTTCTTGTTGGTATTAGTCATCTGCTCCTGCAGGGGGTGCAATGCAGTAGCTAATATTTTCAAAAAGTCAATGTTTACTTCTGGTTTAGTAGCTGGAAGTGTTGATCTTGTAGTTCCAGAAGAGTGTCTCGGTCTCATCGCCATCTTTTCTGCCCGCCCGGCCATTGTTTATATTTCAAGGAAAGTTTTCAAAGTTTTCAAGTCAGCAAAAGTTGCTTCAAAAGTTCGCTTTAATTAAGTTTGTACTTTGCCTGGTTCAATCAATCATTGGTGTTTCTCCTAGCCCCTCTCATTGGATAAATTTGCTTAAGATTGTATGGGGAGGGAGATGTGAGCTAGCTCTCTCCCCCTCCGTTGATACTGTCCGGGGCTTTATATATGCGCTTTGCCAGATAACCAGCCAACGAAAAGTTTGCACTCATGCTTCATTCCACATCTGCTGCAAAGGTAGGGAGAGCTTTATTTTCATGGGATCACTTGTTCACTCACCTGGTGTATGCCTCTTGATGCCATAATGGTGCCACAATGACGGGACCTATCGGGGCTAGGAGGTGCCTCAATTCCTTGGCCGCAGCATCGGGAGAGGTGACCTCCAGTGCCCCAGGATGGGAGTCCCCTCCAAGGACTCCAGGGGAGGGGTCTGGATCAACCGGCCCCCCTCCCATATGCCGCATCACGGACTGCACCTTGTGGAGCACCAAAGGAGCGTGCCCGCCATGGAAGCCACCGGAACCAGAAGTCCAAATCTCCAGGTATTTCTGAAACCAGAGTTGGCAACCCTATGTCCAATATAACTGGCTGCTATTGAGTTTACTGAAGAAACATTCCTGACATAGCAACCTCCTTCCCCAATTGAAGAGCATGATGCTGCAGTCATGTATGAGTTTTTCCTGGCTCACTCTTGGGGCACCCCCCCGGCCATCATCCCAGGGACACTGAGGTCTCAGGGTTCGGAGGGTGGAGGTTACTTCACCTCTGTTAGCCTACTCCTGGTCTCTCTGTCTCTCAGGCATGGACATAGACCATCCTCCTCCGAAACCTCACCTGTTAGTCCCTTTTTATACTCATTCCTCCCTGTAGGTGCCTCCCCTCTTCCTCTTGTTCTCTTGGGTGACTTGCAAATCTCTCTGTCTCCCCCTCCACCTTCTCATTGGTTTCCCATATATTCCTCTAAGAGCCCTTGGTCCTAACCCCTCCCCTGTGTTTCCTCTTCCTGTTGGATCATCTTGGGTGTGTCTGAGCTCAGTGTTTCCCCATGTTCCCTCTGACGCCTCTGTTGCAGCCCCATGTAATTATCCCTTTTCCTTGTTGCCTTCCCTTCCCCACTGCCTCCTCCCTCTTTCCCTTATCTGGGCCCAGCTCTGTAAAGGCTCCTGCCTCTAGGCTTTAGGAGTCCTGCCCTGTAACTCCTCTGTTCTTCAGGGCAGACACCACGGGGCCTCAGGAGGCAGGGTGTCATTACTCTTCAGTTGGCCCTCCCCAGCCTTTCCCAGTGTTGTTGCATCCAGCTTTCCTCTCCAGAAGGGAGGAAGTCATTGGGTGTTGGTTTGCTCCTCTGGTTAGCTCAGGAACGCCCGAACCCAGCTGCAAGCTCCTGGTTGATGTGGTTGGTCCTCTTCTCCCAAAGGGGGGTGGCCTGCTTCTCCATGGCTGGCTTGGAGATGTCCAAAGCCAGCCTCAGGCCCCCCACCTGTAGAGAGCCCCTC
Source organism: Gekko japonicus (assembly GCF_001447785.1). Taxonomy (NCBI): domain Eukaryota; kingdom Metazoa; phylum Chordata; class Lepidosauria; order Squamata; family Gekkonidae; genus Gekko; species Gekko japonicus. The sequence continues at coordinate 176,847 of NW_015160889.1, read as the reverse complement.
AGTTGGGGCTTGGAGCAGCCTGTTTGCAGCAGTTTTCTGGTGGCCCCACTGTTCTGGGCGGGGAGTGAGTCACTCTCAGTGGGGTCAGGGGCTTTGCCAGCCGCCCCACTGACTTGGATGAGTCCAGGACCGAACACCATGATAGGATTTATATGAAGAATGTATTATGTAGATTGAGTACATTATATAGAATACAGATCATGAAGAAAATTATGTGTGATAGATTTATGGTTTAGCCTCATTTAGAGTATAGATCTATGGCCACTGGTTCAGTTGGCTTTAAGAGGAGATTAGACACATTCCTGGAGGATAGACCCCCTCAATGGTCATTAGACATAAAGGCTAAACAGAATCTCCATGTTGAAAAGCAGTGTCCTTCTGAATATCAGTGGTAGGGGACAATGATGGGGGGAGGCTTTGGCCTCCATGTCCTGCTTGTAGACCTTCTAAGGACATCTGTTAACCACTGTGGGAAACAGAATGAAGTACTCGACCCAACAAGACTTTTCTTAAATTCTTATGTGGTTTATTTCTGTGAGGACGATGTTGATGAACAGTGCTGATTCTGTTTGAAAAGACCACTACAAAATTCAGGACATACTTAGGGCACCAAGGGTTTTTTGCTTATATTGTTAGCTGCAACTTAGTGTTAAATATTTTTTTTTAAGTTTAATTTTAATAGGGATGGGCACAAACCAAAAAATCCCAGTTCAGTTCACCCTGAACTGAGCCCTGAACCAAACCAAACAAAAAATGCCCAAACTGAATCAGCCAGTTTAGACCCCCTTTCTTGCAACCAGGGGGGGATCACCTGGGAAGGGTTAAAAGGCTGGCAGCCATTTCAGTGCTCCATTTCACTCCCTACTGCTTCTAAGCCCATCCAGTTCTTCAGCTGACTCTCCTCTACCTGACCTCCAAGTTTGGAGTGGATTTGATTTGATTTATGGGGTTCGATTTAGGGCCCTCCTAAGAAGGTGCCCCAGGAAAGTGCTTTCTGGGGAAATGACTCCCTGTCATTTCTTAAGAATGCACTTTCCTGGGAGCACCTTCTTTGGAGGGCCATAATTTGAACCTAATCCTCAAACCCAATCAATTCCTCACCAAACTTGGAGGGCAGGTAGAGGAGAGTCAACAGGAGATCCTGCAGGAGATCTCCTGAGAGCTCAGTGTCTCTAGCTTGCAAAGGATCTGTTCTATGCACTCCTGAACCTTCTGAACCTGTGCCTGGCAAAATGACTGCCTGTCATTGACAGGCGCAGGTTCAGAAGGCCCAGGAGTGTATAGAACGGATCCTGTCCAAGCTAGAGACATCAGAGTTGCAGGGGACCTCCCCCAGATGCTCCTCTACCTTCCAAGTTCTGCCCCCATGTTGCTTTGAAGCTGGGTAAACATTTAGATTGAGCAGAGATGGTCTGTCTGGAGATGTAGCCATTCAAAAACCACCACTAACAGCTGGAAAGTTTGTGGAAAGTTCATGTCGGTTGACCTGCCACGGACTTCACTTCACGAACCATGATATGGCCAAAATTCATCACAAACTTTCATTTATGAGCCAGTTTGTGCCCATCCCTAACCAGAAGTGATGTTACTGCATCACATGAAATTATAGGGGTCACCCAAAATGGTTATGCAGCTGGAAGTGACATCACAGCATTGCAGGATGCTGCTAAGCTTAGTCTCTGCCCTCCCATCTCTGGGGTTGCAACAATGGCTGTGAACCCTAGTGTGTATAGACACACCCATTAGCAAATAACCCTGCCATTACACACTGAAATGGAGACAGTAAACACATTCATGGGCCATGAAACACAGCATTATCTATGCTGAATGGTAGTGGCTGTCCCCATCCTTTCCTTCAGAGACCCATGAGCTATAGATGCCAGAGAACAAATCTGGCACTTTCTGCAAACAAAGTATGTGCCACTGAGTTATAGCCCTCTTTTCATTAAGTTGACTTACATTTACTTAGACCACTGGTCCACCTACAGATTGTCCGTTCTGATGGGAACAGCTCTGCAAGGCTGTGTTGTAATTTTTCCTGATGAGTCACCTGTTGAGCGGGAAGTCGTTGGGCAATAAGATACTGAGCGATATCCATGCACTCATGCATTGGCCTTAAAACAAAATCTTCAGCACCATTATTCCTATTTTGCTTTGATCTCTTGATTCTCCCAGGGATGTCTGCATCACTGCTGAATTTCACTGGCAAAACTCTCTAAGGGACGATGCATCAGTCTGTTGACATTTAACTCTGCTCTTGCTGTCACTTGTTGCCTTTTGCAGACAGGCCAGCTTCCATTGATCAGTTCCTCATCCAGATACAGCTTGCACTTTATCATCTAAACATTTCCATGACTGACTGACTTAATGCAAGACAGTCTATGGAAACAACCTGGTGAATATTATGCCCTGTGGGGACATTGCACTCTGATTATTCATAAGCATCAAATCTCAGGATCCAAAACATCTCCAGAAGAAGCATAAGCACCAGCGACCTGTTACTTTCATCCTGTGAAAAGGCGGCAAGCGTACATCAGGCTGTGTCCATTGCAAATTCTGAAGCTTCCCACAGACGAGAAACCTGATGGGACTGCAGAGCCTTTGCCCATTCCTCTCCAGCCATTGTTCCTCTGGTGTCCCACCAATGTTCTTCTGGCCACCTTCTCCCATCCATTGTTTTCTGGTCACCATTTCCCGCTATTGTTTCTCTGATCACCATGTCCCCCCAACAGTGTTTGTTTATGCTTATTAGCTCTCCCTTTACAGGCTTAACAGACAGCCAAGTTGTCCACCTCCCTCAACTTCACCACTTCGTGTTGGAAAGAAAGAGATTCTCCTGTTTTGGGGAGGCGTTACAAAGATAGCAGATGTGTCCATCCCATTAGTCCTGTTCCCCACTTCTAGTCGGCACCATTTTCCTTTTGTGTGTGCTATTTTTTTTGGGGGGGGGGGTTAATCCAAACGACACCATAATGGGTACAGAAGTATCACCCTTGCTCTATTTTGGTTGCATGATGATAAAGCAGAACAAGTGTGGAAAGGTTACAATGCCTTCACTTTGGCACAGTGAAAAGTTTGGAGAAAAAAAGTGTATGTGAGGGGGTATCGGTTTTTAGGAAACCATTCACCCACTTGAAAACCCACCTTCTGAGTTGCAAACAACTTTCAGCTCATTTATACCCTTTAGGAAGCTGGATTTTTGTGAATTTGCTGCTACTACACAGTGTCTGAAATGATCTCCAAATCCATGTAGAAGATACGTTGGACAGGATCCTGATGAGCAGAAATGGGTTCTACTGCTGTGAACAAGCTGCAGATAGCTGGTGCATCAGGATGCAGTTTCAGAGTCAAGTGTCATTGTTATGCATGACACTGTGCAATGTAAAAAGGAAAAAAAGACAGGTCTCTGCCCTTTGGCGCTTTCTTATCTACAGTTTGACATAAAGGAGACAACAAAGGCAGGGAGAGAATTGGGTGCAGGGATGGAGAGAAGAGGAATATGCATTCATTACAGCCACAAGTGATGAGGCTTAGTTTCAGTCTGGAGGGACAAGAAAGAGGCTATGCTGAAGGCTCCATCAAAAACATGAGTTTGGGGTGGGGTTTTAAGGAACTGAAAGGAGGCAGCACACAGGAATTTGGGCAGGCAGTTCCAGGCATAAGGGGCAACAAGGAGGGGCCATGGATCAGTGGTAGAGCATCTGCTTGGCAAGCAGAAGGTTCCATTGTGTATGTATGCAACAGGAGAAAATTGGACATTAGAATACTTATGAACATTTCATAATACAAAAACAATAAAACCCCATTAGACTTGTTATTTGAATATTTATTGTTAAAAAACATACAGCATTTAACTTAGGCTATTAAAGTAGGGTTTTTTTGGTTTATTGTCAAGTTGATGGTGGGGTCAAAGTCGTTGAATGCCTGGTGGAATATGTCCAGGGCTTCTTTGCCATCTGTCCAGACAATAAAAATGTCATCCATGTAATGCAGGTACAGGAGAGGTATGTGTTGGTGGGAATTTAGGAAACGTTGCTCCAAGTCAGCCACAAAGGTGTTAGCATACTGTGGGGCTACATGGGTGCCCATGGCTGTACCATTGAACTGGAGGACCAAGTTGTCACCAAGTCTGAAGTGATTATGAGGGAGAACAAAATGGCACAGTTTGGTGGTAAAGTCAGCTGTGTTGCTGTCAGATATCATATTCCTTATGGCTTGTAATCCATCTTTGTGTGGGATGTTGGTATACAGAGATTCCACATCCATGGTGGCTAAAGTAGTATTCTCTGGAAGGTTGCTCAACTATTGCATTTTCCTCAGAAAGTCTGTGGTGTTGCAAACCTAACTAGGAGCATTCATGGCATAGGGTCTTAGAACAGAGTCCATATATTCACATACCCCATGGTGATAGTGTTAATGCCTGAGACAATGGGGTGTCCCGGGTTGCAGGGTTTGTGTATTTTGGGTAGAAGATAAAAGGTATCTTTTAATTTTTTTAAAAACTATGAACACCATTGTGTAAATATAACATTATTTCCAACCAAAATAGGGAGTTACAGTTATGAGGAACAACTCGTGTAGCAAAACAGCATAGGGCAAACAACATTTACTTTTAGAGTATATCTAAGCCTAGATCAACAACCAGTTGTGGTATTTCACCCTGAGAAGTGAAATGCTCAAGTATTAGTAGCCAGATTGTGGGGAACATGGAGTGCACAGAGGGCCGTGAATATCATGTTAGAGTGTCTGTAATTTTTGCCATGGCATACAGATTACATATCTTTTGATGCCATTGTGTGACGGTAGGAGATTTTAGAGATTTCCAGTTTAGTGCTATAGTATTTCAAACAGCATATAATAGCAAGGAGACTTGTTCTTTGATGGAATATGAGTGGATTATGGGCACCCCAGGTATTTAACAGTAGATCCTCTGGCGTAAGTGTTAGGACAATATTGGTAAAAGATGAGATGTGTGGTATGACAGATTCCCAGAAGGTAACAATTTTAGGACATGTTATCAAACAATGTAAGTAATTTCCCAGGTTTCCACATTTTTTCCAGTATAGTGGACTAAGCTTTGGTGATGTGAACTAATTGTTGAGGAGTGAGATACCAGCAGGAGATTAACTTAAAAGACTGCAGATGTACGTCAGTGATTTTGGAACAGAATGGAGTAGTATTCCATATATTGGTCCAGGTGTTATCAGATAGAATTCTGCCACAATCTTTATTCCAAAATTATTGATATGTCAGAGGTTTCTGTGAATCCCTGTCTAAGATTGTTCTGTATACTGCTGAGATGAGGCCTTTTGTCGAGTGTTGAGAGGTTTGAATATTTTTTTTCCAGACCCGTTAGAGGTTGCTTTAGTATGTGTGGAAGGTTAATACAAGAGCGAAGATGTGATATCTGGAAATATTTCACCCAGGGAAGAGATGAAAGATAAAAGGTATCTGGTTGAGGTTCCTGTGGCGTGCCTGAAAGGATTTGTTCCTCAATTCAATTCAGAAAGACTGAGATTGTATTACCTTCTCCCAACCTCATAAACAGCCTTGGAGATTTCTGCAGTTGGTCTCCCTCTCTTTGGCTATGAATCACAGCATCCGTTGGCGGTCACCATCTGGGGGGTTTATTTCTGTCACCATTGGCCTGCTAGCCGGCAGGCCTCCTTTCTCTTGATACAGCATCTGGGCTGTCTGTAAATCTGAACTGCCTTTGTTTCGAGAGAGGTCATCTGACCCGCCTTCTGGAGAGTGATGGAGAGGCCTTCATCTCGTTAAGACTAGCTGCCAGTCCCCTGTGTTATGGGGAGATTGCTCAGAACTGAGTCAATGCTGTTTTTATGGTTCAGCACCACAAAGCAATTAACAGCCAGTGAGTGAGCTTTCCCAACCTTTACTAAAAACCATGGCTGTTTATCAATGTGTCAAGCTGTTGGCAGATTCAAGAAATCTAAATTTAACAGGTGACTGGTTTTGCTATGCCTGGCTGCAGCCAATGGATCTTCCGGATATAGAGTCCCAACTGGAGATCAGAGCCAATGGAACAAGCTGTTGAGGAGAAAGGGAATGAATGAGGGTTAGCTTGGAGAGTCCATTGCATGCCTTTAAAAAAAAAAACAGAAAGAAATCATCACAGATGCTTAATGGCTTTTGCAATTGATTCCAGCAGCCGCACTTTTCGATTACAGATTCCAATTCTGCCACTGGGCAGGAAGACGGCCATCATGAAAGAATAAAAAATAAACATAAGATCCAATCCCACTGAGTTTCACATTTGCCCCAAAGACATAAAGCAGCATTTCTCAAACTTTGGCCACTCCTTCTAAAATTACCTTCCAACCCCCCCAACCCACAGCAGCCATCTTTTTTCGACGGGCAAATCACATTTCGTGTTAGCCCACATTTGACATCGGCAGCCTGTGGCTGAGTCCTTAAGGAGAGGTTGACTGATCTAATTAGGCTTTCAAAGAAAGCCAGCAGAAGGTGAGTTTTCTCTGAGGTGGTCACATGGTTGAATGTCCTCCCTACAAAAATAAAGTCCCTGTACATAGAAAGGGTTAAGATGCTGAACTGCAGACTGTGGAAGGTCAGTAGTTCAGCAGTTCGAGACCTGGGTGCCGCATGATGGACTGAGCTCCCATCTCTGGTTCCAGCTCCTGCCAGCCTAGCAGTTCGAAAGCAAGAAATTGCAAGTAGATAAATAGGTACCACTTCGGTGGGAAAGTAACAGTGTTCCGTGCGCCTTGGTGTTTAGTCATGCTGGCCACATGACCACGGAAATGTCTTCGGACAGCGCTGGCTCTTCGGCTTGGAAACGGAGATGAGCACCGCAACCCTACAGTCGGACTCGACTGGCTTTCGAGCAAGGGAACCTTTGCCTTTACTTTACATAGAAAGGGAGGGTCGTGGGTCAGCCTGAATTAGCTGATGCTCAGCCAGCTGAGGCTGCTAACACTCCTGTGAGTGACTCCAAGGCGGCAGAAGCAGGTCCTAGTACACCAGTTGCTGATGACAGCGTGTGCTCTAGCCCCACGAGCACCGAGGCCACCGAAGAGGCAGCCCTGAAAGGCAGCACCACAACAGCACAGGATCCAAAAGAGACTCCACAGGCTGCCTCACCTCCTCCTTCCCCAAAGCCAGGGGGACGCAGGAGGTGGTGCCACCCCTGAAACTCCTCGAGAGAGGGCAGAGCTCATGCCTTGCCACCCAGTGATTCCCAAGTCAGGAGGAGCACCTGGGACTAAGGAGCCAAGCCAATGGCTCACTCATGAGCTCAACAAGACCCAGGTGTGAGCCTCCCTTTAAAGAAGGCACCCAAGACAGCTCAAGCGTGGGAGCAACTTGTCACAATTCTGTAGATGCCATGACCACAGCACCAAATCCTGCTACCTCCTGCAACTCTTGAACTCCTGGCTTTGACCTTCAGACCCACTTGACTACCACTCTTGGACCTGCTCGTATCTTGTTTGCTCTGACTTGACTTATCCTGTCCGTGACTTTTGGATTGAATTACTGTCTACGCGATCCTGGTTGATGCTCTACCTTGTTGCCTTGGTCCCCACTGCCTGAGCCTGTCCTGAACCGGGACAGTGAGGATATCAGGATGAAGGATGGATTGGAACCCCTCTTGATAATACAACAATTTTCTATGTGCCGGGGAAATGGTTCTAACCTAGCTTTCTGCCTGACATCCTAATTTTCTACTTGAAGGGCAAATTTCACATGGATAGAGCTCTCTAAAAGTAACAACGGAACTTTAAAACAAATTGGAATAATGCATTGATTCTACTTTGGAGGCAAAACCAGGTCAGTTGGAACTTGAAATCTTTAAGAAAGTTTTCATGGAGACAGTTATGGATGTATCCCAAGCCCCCTTTATTCTGCTCCTCCCCACAACTGCCTAGAGTTATCACCCATCTCCTATTGACAACCTACTTGTAAGACCTCCAAGTCCAACCCTGGTTTGTCATTTTGCAAGGAGACTTCATTTTCTCAGAGATGGAAGCTACATAGAAGAATGACATCTGAAACAGAGAGGAGAACAGAATGTACAGAAAAGGGAGTTAAGGGTGCCCATACTAATCACAAACCTACCCATATTGGGAACACCTTATGAAACCTTTGTTCGATCATGATTGGTTAATCGCTGTAGTAGAATTCAAAGAATAATATTATCCTTCCTTATGAGGGTAATAAAAGAGGGAGTTAAGTCAGTTGAACTTCACTTTCATCCCAGCTTTGTACGGATGAGTGAATATTCCCTACTTGCTTTTCTGATGGGTTGTATTTTTGTCAACAATTTCAGTTATTAGCACTAGACTTTGCAGTTTTATTTATATTATATATGTTGCAGGAAGAGGTTATATGTAATTTATATGGTATTTATATATACAATGTGCATGATTGATGCATATAGAATAATATAAGGCATAAGGCTGATTTATTGACACAATGTTGGAAATTGTACATTTTTATGAGGAAACTATGGTATGGGGTAACGGGAAATGGTGCAGAAATAACAGCTTTGTGATGAACATTGGAGAAGCAAGATCCAAATAGACATTTTTTCCCAGGTCAAAGCAACAGGTATGAGGAATTCAAAATCATCCCTAGTTTGAAGACACTCTGGAAGTTAAAGGTATCTCCAGGTGGTCCCTGCCCCTCACTGTGAGAAAGAGACTTCTAAAAATCCTGCTGTGCTATATATAACCTTGTGAAGTATCTCAATACATTAACTTCATAGTTCAGGTGTAGTAAGTGTTTATATGGTGGGTGATTAGCGTTCACCATCCCATCTCCATCCCCAGCCCATTCGTAGCATCCTGTTTACTCTGTCTTTTCTCAGTTCACTTTTGAAAACACAGCACCATGAGAAATATCATAGGAATTAGGGATGGCTTGATTTTTCCAGCTTTCATTCTTTTATTCTTCCCAAACTTCATTCTGTATTTGGCTAAATCCCTCTGAATCCCAGCACAAGGAAACCCCCCCCCCCCCAAGTGTCAGCTAGGTCTCTGTGAAGTCCTGGCTGCCATGAGTGTGGGAGGGGGTGATTCTGGAATGTCTACCTTTGACTCCGCTGTGCCTTCACTGGTGTTATTATCTCTGTGATTTATGCTGTCTGACCTTGAGTGCCTGGTGTAGTCTTTCTCTTGGGAATTGCAACCTGTTACTTTGGCAGGCTCTTACCTGTAACCTGATTGGCTGGACGCCATCGGGGACCCTCTTGAATAATGTATATCTGCTTGCTTCATGCACTTTTCCCCAGTTCTAACACAAAGTAGTTCAGATATCTGCATGCTCTCAATGTCTCAATAAATCTTTACTTCTTTGAATGAAAGTTGTTGGGAACTGATTGCTGCAGGAGTCTGACAAAGTGTTAGAACTCCATATAGTTCCCAGACTCACACCCCATCATGGCTGGTGAAAAATCGGGGGACGTCCTGGTCACTACCTCCAAGGCATTAGTGATACCAAAGACCACTGTGATGACTATGGTGACGGCTGGAGACCCGAGGCTCCTCGGAAGGGGCACACAGTCGTGGTCCTACATCTCTTCCTGGCCGGAGGAGAGCTGGGCACTAACTCCGAACCTGAGATTGGTCACCTATGGACAGCGGTATGGCAGTACCTACCCCGAAGACTTTGGGAGGCAGACAGTGACTAAAGATGTGTACCAAGAGTGAGTGAGGCACAAGCTCCAAGGACAGACCAAAGAGCTGAGGCACGAGATGCATGAGATGATGTTGGACCTACCTTGGCTCATAGCCACCACAGTGCAGCATGAGCTCCGAGCCCACCGTCTGGATAGCGGTGGGACCCCGGGCTGTGACCAGCAGCAAGGCAGAGTACCAGCAAGACCAGGCAGGGCAAGTCCCTGCCAGCCCCCCAGTGCCACCAGGGGGTGGGCCTGGGAGAACAGCCTCCCGCAGTCCCACCCCACTGCACCTGTGCCCAGCCATAATCGCCATTGGGAAATGCTGGATGCCACTTTCAATAATAACCCGGACAAGCTGGCTTTCTTCCTGCTACAGGTCCGCAAGTTCCTATGAGATTGGGGCCCCACGTTCATGACGGATGAGCACCAAGTGAACTACATCAGATCGTGACTGTGAGAGTGGGCACCTGACTGGTTCATGGGCCTCCACAATATCAGAGGCCCTGAGCTCCACAACGTGATGGCTTTCACGTGGACCCTACGTCGGCAGTACGAGGACCCCTTGGAGCTTGAGAAGGAACGAACCCACTTGCGGTCCCTGAAGCAAGGGAACAAGTTGGTGTGTGAATTCTCTGATGAATTCAAGATGTATGCCACCAAGGCCTGAACCACCCGGTCTTGGTAAGGTCCTTGGCAGCGGGAACCCACTCACCTTGGCTGGTTGGGCCTGTGAGGCTAGCAATGTGGAGAACTGGCTCAACATGATCAAGATGTACCAACCCTCAGCCCCGAAGACTTCGGGAAGTGAAGTGAAAGGACTGCGTCCCATGACCAAAGAGACCTTGTGGGACTGGAGGATGAAGCAAGGTGTGTGTCTGCATTGCGAAGAACCAGACCATTACTCTGCTTTCTACCCGGCTGACCTAACACCCTCCGGGGGGGAAAGCACCAGAGAGGTGCTGCTCTGAAGTTCAGCTCAAAACTGGAGGGGCTTGCCCCAAGTAGCCGAGAGCACTCCAACTGAATGCGGCTCCCAATGGAGCTTCATCCAGTGGAGGTGATGCCACCCAGCCACAGGGAAAAGGCTAGGACCTGCTGTAAAAGGTGCAAACCAGCAGGTCTGACAGCAGTCAGCACCACGTTTGGTGAGCAATACCCCTCCTCTGTTTTCCGTGACTGTGTCAGTTATAAACCCTGAGATGGGTACCCAAGTAAGAGTGAGGGCTTTGGTTGACTCTGGGTGTGCTAGAGACTTAATAAGCCCGCATATAGTCAAGGGGTTCGGAGTCCCTGTACAAACTCTTCCCGAGCCACTCATCTTTACCCAAATGGATGGCTCCACTATGAAGGAAGCTTGTAAATACCAGACAGCACCGGTAGTCATGGGGATGGGGCCCCACTTGGAACAATGGGCTTTTATACTCAACCCAATGGCCAGATTTTCCATGGTGCTAGGTAACCCCTGGCTATAAGACCATTTCCCTGACTCCAAATGTGATGGCCATGTATGGAAGGTACAGCGGGGGAAAGCCCCAGCCACCCTGCTGGAACGGGCATGCTTGGCCCAAGAGGAGCTCAATTCAATCCCGGAGGAGTACCGGGATTTAGCCCGAGTGTTTGGAGAAGAAGGGGCTGACGAGCTTCCCCCCCCCCACAATGCAGACTGTGCCATAGAAATTCTGCCGGGACATAAGATGCCAAAGGGAAAGCTATACACCATGAGCCCCGTCGAGAAAGAGGAGCTGCGGAAGCTCGTTGACAAAAACTTAGCCCGAGGGTTCATTCGGCCTGCCTCCATACCCTTTGCGGCTCCCATTCTTTTCCAGAAAAAGGAGGACAGAGGGTTGAGGCTATGTACAGATTCCAGGGGTTGAATGCTGTCTCTACCACAAATGCCTAACCTCTCCCATTGATTAAAGACCTCTTGGCTGACTTTACTTCTTTGAATACTTAGAATCCTACCCAGGTCTGTTCAATGGGGCTTACCACCCAGGAAACTGTTCTTAGGATGGCATTCAAATGTCTGGAATGGCAGATACAGCTTTTCACAGATTTCAGGTCCTTGAATCCCCCTTCCCCATATATTATCAATGAATAGAGTTACATTGACAAAGCAACATGCAATTGCACATTAATATGACTTTTGTGATGTTCTATCAATGCACGTGTTTCATGGGGGGGGGAGCTTCAGCAGAAGGAAAGGCACTGAAATCTGTGGGTAAGCTGCGCATTCTAAGCTCTCTGTCCAAGAGTGGACATTTAAATTAAAACAACAACAACAGTGGAATACTCCTAATGCATTGATCCCATTTTGGAAACAAGACCAGGATGTTTGGAAATCCAGAAGCTTTTGAAGAGCGACTCAGATGAGAAGAACCATCTCTTGTTAAGATTGTCATTCTTGGATTTTTCCACTTCAGCCAAACTAGGGGACTCCATGTGACCTTGTATGTTTCCTTCAGCATAATAAACATGTCCTATGAGTGTGCAGTGCAGATTCTGCTTTGAATCACATCCAATTAAGTAGGAACTTGGGTCACCTCTTACATTGACTACTGCAACTATCTTCTGTACTCCTAATGGACCTCAGCTCTCTTCCTTCTGTCCAGCACCCAGTTGCCAAAATCATCTACCTCCTTCTGATTGCACGAGACCTTCCCTGAAATCCACACACTGATTTCTTGTCTGCTCCTGTATCCAGAACTAAATCCTCATCCTTACCTAGGGCTACCAGCCTCCAGAATTACAACAGATCTATGGACAAGTATTGTCCTGGAGAAAATGGCTTTTTTGGGAGGTGGACACTATATGGCATTATCCCTTGCTGAAGCCCAGGGCTATTCTTGGGCAGGAATGAACAGGAACGGAGTTCCGGCTGGCTTCAGAGTCGGCCATGCCCACTACAGCCAAAACCTCTGCGTGTGCCTGGCTACAGAGGTAAACCTTGAGAGCGACCCCCCACCGTGCAGTGGCAAGCCGAGGAAAGTCCCCTCTGGCGTAGGGTCAACCGACAGGGAAAAGGCTAGAAAAATGGGACCCCCCCCAAGAGAATGACCTAAGGGAAGCCTGGATCCTGTGCAGAGGAGACCCATCCTGTAATGTACTCCGCCATGACCACGTGAGCGACTGTTGGGCCATGCGGTCATGCAAAGTCCTGAAGCTTCGCCTCCCCACTTGGGGGGGGCGCCGGGAAAAGCCAAGAGAAGGCATGGGGTGTGGCCTATTATGCTAATGAGTTCCTGCTGGGATTTTTCTACAAAAAAAGTCCTGTTGAAGCCCCTCCCCTCCTCAAACCCTCTCCAGGCTCCATCCACAAAATCTCCAAGAATTTCTCATCCCGGAGCTGGCAATCCTATCCTTACCTTCAAAGTCTTCCTGGCCAATGCCCTGACTTGGATAGCCCAGGCAAACCTGAACTTGTCAGATCTTGGAAGCTAAGCAGGGCTGGTCCTGGCAAGTATTCGGATGGGAGACCTCCAAAGAATACCAGGGATGGGAGGCAGAGGTAGGCTATCAAGCCACTTCTCTGAACATTCTCCATGCCCCAGTAGGAGTTGCCAGAGGTCGCCATGACTTCCAGGCATGGGTGCACATGAACACACACACAAAAAGCCTTCATGGCCAATGACTCTGGTTACACCTGATTCAGAGACAAGCATGCACTTAAGAAACGCTAGGCATCTAGTTATCTTTCCTTATCAGATCATTTAATTCCTGGCAAGGAGCACACCTCAACTTCTTTGGTCCGTTATGGGTAGAGTACGCCAGTAATACTATTATAGAATATTTGCCTCCATTTTATCCTTTTATTATAACATAACTATTTGCATCTTTAACATGGGCGAATTCAAAAGAAAATTATATCATCCATTACTGCTACACAGATAATTAAAGGAGAGTAATTACAAGTCCATTAAAATCTCTTACCCAAAGATAAGCAGGTCACAATGAGGAGCCTCCTCGGAGAAGAAGCCGCTAATCAATTCCGACTCACAGAGTTAGAAGAGATTTTTCAAATCATCTCCCAGCAATAGCTAACTGTCCCACTGGATAAAGGGCATACATTCCTGGCTAACTATTTCATAACTTCAACCACTGTACAAAGTTATCTATACTTGAACATCTTCTTAAAACATATAAAAACAATTCATTTTTGCTACTTTTTTATCATAACATAGGAAAAACAGTGACAATAAGTTTTTCATACGTAGGGATATCTGTGGGCCTGCAACCAATACACCCGACCTTTGACTGATATCTTTGCTTCTGTGAAGTTGGACATTTTTGCCATTCTCAGATACTTCTTGCAGGTGAGCCCCAACATATATTATCCCTTGATGTGGTTTAGACTGCTCATGATCTACAAAAGGTCGTGTTATTGTGTTACTTCTTTGCTTCTTACCCCTCTCTGAGGCTATTCTATTCTGGGCCTCTGCTTGGCATGTTTAGCTGGAGTACTATGCCAGCTCTGTTTCTTGGCCTGCAGAAGAGGACTTCCCAGCCCTAATGCTGAGGGCCTGTTTGCCTCGGCCCTAGTGGAGACAAGGAAGGCACAAGGCATAAGCAGGTGGCTATATCTGAAGCAAGGAGCTGCGGTGGCTCAAGTGGTTAAGACGCTGAACTGCAGGCTGTGGAAGGTCGGTAGTTCAGCAGTTCGAGACCCGGGTGCCCCAAGACGGAGTGAGCTCCCGTCTCTAGTTCAAGCTCCTGCCAACCAAGCAGTTCGAAAGCAAGAAATTGCAAGTAGATAAATAGGTACCACTTTAGTGGGAAGGTAACAGAGTTCTGTGCGCCTTAGTGTTTAGTCATGCCGGCCACATGACCACAGAGACGTCTTCGGACAGCGCTGGCTCTTCAGCTTTGAAACGGAGAGGAGCACTGCAACCCTAGAGTCGAATTTGACTGGCTTTCGAGCAAGGGAACCTTTACTTTTTTACTATATCTAAAGCAGCCAATAAGGAAACATGGTTTGGCCACGGATATTCCTGCCATGCCCCCTCTGAGCAGGCTTTTCCTGCCAGAGGCTGTCCTGCCCACCCCCCCTGGGGCATCACGGGATCAGCCAGCAGAAGACAGAGGCCAAGTTTGGAGTCAGGGTTGGTCTGCCCAATAAAGGCAGCCACTGCCAGGCTGCCTGGTACAGCCCTCCCATTTAAATATGTTTAGGGTTGCCAGCCTCCAGGTGGGGCCTGGGGATCTCCCGCTTTCACAACTGATCTCCAGCTGACCGAGATCATCTCCCCTGAAGAAAATGGCTGCTTTGAAGGGTGGACTCCATGGCACAGTCCCATGCTGAGGCCCCTCCCCAAACCCCGCCCCCTCCTGGCTCCACCCTCAAAGTCTCCAGATATTTTCCAACCCAAACCTGGCAACCCTAAATCTGTTAGCACATTCAATATTATGACATAGATCTGCATAATTATTATTTAAATAAACGAGTTAATCCAGCATTGTTGTCTCGTGTCTTCAATGGGGTGTGTGTGTGCCTGGGGCAAACTTCCTTCATGGTCTTTTTGGTCAAGAAAACCAGCAACTATTCCATCTATATTCTTGGTCGTATCTGTGACAAACTTACTCCCTCTTCTCTCTCCGGTCTCATTTTTATTTTTATTTTTTAATGTTATTCATTCAATTTATACCCCGCCCTCCCCACAAGCAGGCTCAGGGCGGCTTACATAATTGGTCTATAAATGAACATTCAATTCACATACAATCAATCTAAAACTTCAAATACAGTAAAAACATAAACTCATAAAGTGCTAGTGGTGATACATAAGATGGCATGCTGGAAATACCTTACAGCTGAACAGTTTGCCACTCAATGGTCTTCCTGAGCGCAATGGTGGAGGCCAGATGTTAGAACTATAGGCTGGCTCATTGGTAATAGTGGGGGCGGTTCCTTGTAGAAAGCCTGGTGGAAGAGCTCCGTCTTGCAGGCTCTGCGGAACTGCACAAGATCCCTGATCTCCTCCGGGAAGAAGAAGAAGAAGAAGAGATTGGATTTATACCCCACCCTTCACTACCCAAAGGAGTCTCAGAGCAGCTTACAAACTCCTTTCCCTTCCCCTCCACACAATGCACACCCTGTGAGGCAAGTGGGGCTGAGAGAGCTCTGACAGAAACGGCTCTTTTTCAAGGACAGCTCTTATCAGAACTACGGCTTGCCCAAGGTCATCCAGCCAGGTGCAAGTGGAGGAGTGGGGGAATCAAACCCGGTTCTCCCAGATTAGAGTCCGTGCACTTAACCACTACACCAAACTGGCTCTCATTACACCACTTAACCACTACATCAGACTGGGAGCTCATTAAACCAGCCACTGAAAAAGCCCTGGCCCTAGTGGTGGCGAGCCTGGCATCCTTGGGCCCGGAAGGGTCAGTCGGTTCTGGGACCCTGACCGCAGTGCTCTCTGGGGTATATATGGGGAAAGGCGGTCCCTCAGGTATGTCGGACCCTGGCCATGTAGGGCTTTAAAGGTAAGCACCAGCACCTTGAAGCGGATTCGGTATGCTATCGGCAGCCAGTGCAGCGTCTTCAGCACAGGCTGGATGTGTTCCCATTTGGGAAGACCCATCAAAAGCCTGGCCATAGCATTCTGCATTAGCTGCAGCTTCTGAATCCCTGATCCTTCCCTGCCCATGGACTTCTTCACTACCATCAGCCATCTGAAGGCCTCCTGCCTCCTCAAAAGTATGCAGCCCTTTGTCCCTTCCTCCCCATCATGCTGGGAACTGCCTCCCAGGACATATGTGTGATGCTATCCTTCAAATACCACCTTGCCAGTGAATTCTTCCCTGTTGAAACCCACACTGCATCCTCATGACATGGAATAGTGCACTGTCGTTGTGCTATAGCAGTCTTTTGCAACTGGACTTTGCAACCTGCTTGGATAAGCCAATCCAATTGCAAGAATTTGGTATTGCACAATGATTGTGAAATATGCAAGAATGAGGGTGGGGTTTTTCCTGCTTTCAGGACCCCAAATCCACTGTTGGCCAGCTTGCCAGTGGGGGGAGCCCTGCCCCCAAAGAACCTTGTCATGCCCAACATGCCCAGCACTATGAAATCATACGTAGGTGCCATCATCTTGTCGTGCAGGAGACACTCTAGCATTGGGGTAAAAACTCTATGGTGAACAGAGTTCCCCCAAAAAATGCTAGAGCCCCCCTGCATGATGTGCCCAGCACAATGATTTCACAGAATACCCCAGGAGCCAGGTTGGAGTCCCCTGCCTAGACACAGGTAAGACCTGGCAACCCTAGAAGATGTGTGGATGCAGCCCAGGTCTAAATGAGTGACCCGAATGAATATATATTCTTCTCTCTCTCTTTTTTTAAAAAAGTTCTGCCTCTACCTCCCTCCCCTCCCTTGAATTGCAAGTCCTGCAAAGCAGGGGCTTGTTACCTGGTACTTTATAAAGTGCCATGCACATTAATGATGCTATGCAAATAAATGAATTGTGATCATCGTCCTTGTGGAGAAACGCTATTTTATGTATACATTTAAGTTGGTGTGGGCCAGATAGGAGGGGACCATGAAACCTGAGGTAGGCCTTGGCCTAGTCTCCTCCTCATTCCCCCCCCTCCTGTCTCCAACCAGCAGTCAGAGGGCAGCTCCCTAGAGAGGACAGGAAGTCCATCAAGGCTGTGAGGAGATCTGCCCCAGAATGCTGCAGGAGGGAGAGGCACTTCCTGGGCGGGAAGGGCTGTTGGATAGAGTGGAGCTTTTGGGCGGGAAGCCAGTCTGTGAGAATTGAGGTCGGTCTGCCTGAAGTCTGGAGCCAGTCAGGCTGTCGGCTGGAGTCTGCGGGAGGCAGAGGCCATGTTGGGAGTGGTGCTACTCTAACTTCCTCCACTGAAAGCAAGTCATGTGCCTGCCCTGCAGACCATCTAGACAGGGTATGTGTAGTGAAGGGAGAGATGGAGCGATCTATTATCCACCTTTATTTTGATTCTTCAGTTCACTGTTAAGATGCCTGTATATAGTTGAGTGGTTTCAAAATAAATCCTTTTACTGTTGACCCTGAGAAGTCCCTCTGTACCACATAGTTCCCCAGCCGCTTGGACACACTAAGAGTGGGTTGGGGGCTCCCTGAGGAGGAGAACAAGGGCAAAACGCTCAGTTGCCAACTCTCCAGGGGAGCCCTGAAAATTACCAGGAAGCCCTGAGGTGGGTTCCTAGCAACAGCAGAGGGAGGTTGGGAGGCTGTCCCGCCTAACCAGAGCCCAAGACAGGGACAGTGGTGGCAGCAATACCCAGAGGCAGTGGTGAAAAACTGCCCCTTCAGGTGCCAGGTCAGGCAAAGGAGGGGTGGGCAGAGCGGGGTCTGCCAGCTGATGCGGGCCCGTTCCGCCACAGTCGTCGTCATCAATTCCTTCGGTAGGCCGAAGGGTTATTGCTCAAAGCACCCTGTTGGTCTGGAATTCAGGGACAGGGGATACCAAAAGTGCTCTCCAATCCCCAGAGTGAAAGAGGAGACTAAAGGAAGGGCCAGACAGACAGAGGACACCCCACAGCCAGGAGACAAATTTATGCTTTTCCTTTTTGCCCACTGACCTGTTCCGCAGTTTAGAACCAGCTGCAAAAAACAGCTGTCATCCTCGGTTACTTTGCCAGCCGTATTCTTAAGGCAGTCATCAAAGGCTGGCAGCGACTGAAGGCAATTCAATTAGGTATGACGGTCAAACAGAAGCTGGGGAGGGGATGGTCAATTGAAGTCTCGCCAGTTCTCTTTTGGTTTCAGTCTTGACATGTGGAGAAGAGAGGCGGAAAACACACACACACAGACACACACACACCTTCCAATTTAAACACAGGCTGGAGCCTGTGCCTGAAAGAGGAGGGCACTTTTCCAAGGGCACATCAAGGAGAGAGAAGGCACATCTGGGAGACGCAGGGAGCCTCTGCCCGCTTGGCTGACCCCTCCACTGCCTCTTCAAGATCTGCAGAGGACTCCCAGCAACGGCTCCTCATTTGGTGCCTGCAATATGTTACCGCTAAAAATAATAGTCGTAATTAATGTGCTCTTCCTTTTAGCGAGCCATCTGCTCCGCTGTTGCCAAACCGTGGCAGGCGTGGGTGGTGGGGAAGGTTATCATACCGGTGGTCTCTCCCCCCCCCCTCCCCAGGCTTGCTCAAGATGGGGTGAATGAGGATGGGTGGGAGGAGCGACGGAGAGCCAGAAAGAGGTGTGGGTGACTGGCCGCCCCGTCCTCTCTGGGCCGGCCCCCTCCTAATTTGCAAATTGCCATAGAAATAAAGGTGAGGGATATAATCCAGATAAATATTTAATGGCCGCTGGTTTTTTTTTTAAAAAAAATGTCTCCCTCATTGTTACAGATTGAATGTCTAATGGTTGTGACATCTGGCACACGAGGAGCTGGGAAGCAATTACATCAAATCTTGAATTGAAAGCGAAAGAAGCCGGAGGAAAGGGGGAGTGGGAAGACACCGGCAGGGCAGATGATGTGGTGGATCCACCAGCATTCCTGATAAAACTAACACGGCCCCGGTTACACCGAGCATTAGGCATGCTAGAGAGACGGAAGATAGGTGGATTCTCCGGGTGTGATCTCACTGCCACATCTGGGAAGCGTAGAGCTCCCATGGCTCACCCGAGGCTTCACTCCGAAGATGCGCTGTAAAAAACTAGCACCTCCGAGGGGCAAGGGCGGGCATCAGATCACGTTTCCGGTGTTAGCTCGTGGCATCCGGCACCCGCCCATGTCCCGTTGTGAAAAGTTTTTTTTTGGGTCAATGCGCCTTTAAAAACTAGTACCTCCAAGGTACTAGTAAACGTTTGCCACGGGCTGCCTCCAGATGCCTGTGGTGTGATCACGCTGGCGTGCGGCATTCCCCTCCGGTCCCTCGTTTACCCACCGGCACCAAGGGAAGGACCCGTGGTGTGCCGCCAGTGCGTCTGATTGCGTAATCGCACATCAAACTGCACCGGGGAAATTAGCCACGCCTCCCCCCCCCCGCGATATCCGGCCTGTGTGACCGGGGCCACAGTAGCTTTGTTTCGTACTGAGAGGTGGGCAGTATCAGCTCTATAGGGCTCAGAGAAGACATCTCGGATAGATCATGAACAACATGGGATCACAGCAAGATTCATCCAGAAAAATTCTCCCGGCGGGAGACTTGCAGGGCCCCTGAGAGCAGAAAGATTCACACCAGTGGTGGACCACAAGCCCTCCCATCCTTACAAGGCCAGACTGATAACACCGTCTAGCCGAGCCAGCTCCCACGGTCTCCAAGGCAATGTTTACGCAAAGCTGCGAAGCTGGACAAGCGGGAACGGAAGGACAGAAGCAACATAAAATGGCAGCTAGCTGACATCAGATAACACAACAAGCGATAGGCCGGAGCCACTGTTGACCCCTGACTCCTTAGCAGCTTCTGTTTTACCTCCTTGACTTCCTGAGACTGGAGGCTGGGCAGCACCAGCTGCAATAGTTGTAGACAGCTGACATTTCCTTCAATACCATCAGCACTGGCGCATTGTGTAATGGTGCAATGGTGAAATGGCACACGCTAGTGCCAGCATTTTCAGGATCTGAGTGGGAGCTTTGCACATGCATAAGCCAAAGGGAGGGATGGATGGTTGTGTTCTCAAATGTCATTTCAGCTCTAGCAAAATTAATGAACCCGAGGAAAATTATAACACCATCTGTACCTTCAGAAACCATTCACACTGTTGCAAAGCAGACGCAAACATCTACACATCACACCCAGCAGTGGGTTTGGTAATAATTTATGCCAAAGTTCAGACAGAAACATTGGAGGTGGTTTTTTGTTGTTGTTGTTGTTCTAGGTATTCAGTTTGTATTCGGATGGCTAACCAATTAAACATGCTATTTTATTTTATTTTTAAAAATATTTTATTAAGAAAAATAAAACATGCTCTTTTCTAGCTTTTAATTAAAATGTGGCATGGTACTCACTAGTGCATTTCCTGTAGGACAGGACATGGAATTTTTTTTTTTAAATGCTGAAGACTAGATATGTATTTGAAGAAATGTGCCCATAAATGATATGTGACCTCTTAAGCTTAAAAAAACCCAAAAAACATCTAAAATGCCAGTTTGGTGTAATGGTTAGGAGTGCAGACTCTAATCTGGGAGAACTGGGTTTGATTCCCCAGTCCTCCACATGCAGCTGTTGGTGTGACCTTGGGCCAGTCATAAATTATCTCAGAGCTGTTGTCTCATGAGCAGTTCTCAAAAGAGCTCTCTCAGCCCCAGCCAGGGCTCTTTTTGTAGCAGGAACTCCTTTGGGTATTAGGTGACACACCCCTAATGTAGCCAATCCTCCAAGAGCTTACAGTAGCCCCTGTAAGAAGAGCTCTGTAAACTCTTGGAGGATTCGCTATATTAGGAGTGTGTGTTGCCTAATATGCAAAGGAGTTCCTGCTACTAAGAGAACCCTGGCCCCAGCTATCTCATGGGGTGTCTGTTGTGGGGAGGGGAAGGGAAAGGAGATTCTAAGCCACTCTGAGACTCCTTCAGGTACTGAAGGGTGGGATATAAATCCAATCTCCTCCTCCTCCTCCTAAGTTGATCAGCTCTTCTAAAATCAGGTTTGCCTTCTCTCCTTTCCAGTCACATCAACCTCACCAGATGTCACAACACACCAAACCTGGAACATGTATTCGGACTCTAGAAACACGGTTGTTGTGTCTCTCATTACCTGGTAAGCTCTGAACTTACCAAGTAGATGAAGCTTCCTCCCCATTGTTGAAGAAGGTGTCATCGGTGATGGTCGGGGGAGGGCTGGGGTCGAATCTTTGTCTGTGTGGCTCCCCGGAGCTTGCTGGCTCTTCACTTATTGAATTAGGATAAATTGGAACGTTCATAAATTGTGATATAAATCATTATCTCAAGTTAGCAGATGCAGTCTCACCAGGGTAGGCCTCTGTTAATAACTCTGCCGGATTAGGAGTGATTGGTACAATTTAAACCTTGTTTCTCTCAGCTTGATCAGCCTCGTTGCAACGGTGGCAATTATCCCATTTCACTTTGAATAGAGCAGCATAGAGAAGCTGCCACCTCCCATCCATCCATCTTAATGAAGCCACCCCGGAGGATTCCCACCCTCTGCCAAATGCGACTCCTCCCCACTCTCTCCCGTCCCAACCCAAACCCGCTGCCCCCCTCGACAAGATCCATGGGCTTAACCTGCCGCTAAGTGGCTATATCAAAATCCGTCAGCCATTTGGCCACGACCCCGCCTACACCTTCCTATTTTTATTTAATAGCATCATTTACAATTTTGGCAGACTTCCTGTTGAGGAAATTAGATGAGAAAACAGAAATAAGTCCAACCACTGGAGTTCATTGAGCAGGATTTGATGAATGTATTACGTGGCCTCCTTTGAGTAATGCACTCAATGATTTTTATTATCTTCTTTTTGTTTTTTTGCAGGAGCTGCTCAGGCCTGCTCTGATTGATACAGGGTAGGTCTTCTGCACACACAGCACTTACCGCAGGCTGGCTGCCGACTCTCCCCATGTGTTTATATCAAAGGTCACCTGCAGTCTCCCCATCTCAGTAGACAGTTGCTTAGTTTTATTGAAGCACAAACCGTCGTGGCTTAAATGCATGTTGGGCAGGCAGCTCTCTGGGAGAAACCTGAGGAGGAGGAAAGGTGGAAGAAGGTAAGCAAAGCCCTGATGGATCAGACTGGGAGTCTAGGTAGTCCAGCACACCCTCCCCATGAGGTCCTGCTAGATGCATCCTAAGAGGGGTCCAAGCCAGTAACCCTCCCATCCTTTTGGCCCCCTATTAGTCAGTCTTTATGTTTTTGAGAGTCCATTTGGTGTAGTGGTTAAGAGCGTGAACTCTAATCCAGGAGAACCAGGTTTGATTCCTCCACGTGCAGCTGCTGGTGTGACCTTGGGTCAGTCACAAGTTCTCTCAGAGCTGTTCTCTCAAGACTAGTCCTCGAATGAGCTCTCTCAGCCCACCTAACTCACAGGGTGTCTGTTGTGGACAGGGGAAGGGAAAGGAGATTGTAAGCCATTCTGAGACTCCTTTGGGTAGTGATGGGCAGGGTATAAATCCAATATCCTCCTCCTCCTCTTCTTCTCTCTATTTGGTGACAATTCTAGTTTGATTCAAAAACTCAGGTTTCTTTTATGGTTTCTGCACACATGTGGGGAGGGGTGCTGTAGCTGTTCATTTTCCTGGTTGCCTAATGGGAATATTGCCATTAAAAAGGACACCTGTTTTTGCATCACATTGTATAAACATGGCATATAAATGGCATTACAATGGCACGTGACATAAAAATGTTGTAACAACAGTGGTACAGATTTTATCAAAGAAACAAAGTACAAATGGCAAATCTGCCAAAGAAAATAGAGATGGAAATGGCATTCTTGCTCATGCATGGAAACTGAAACTGGAATATATGTGTATGCCCTCTTCCCCCACCCTTCACACACACACCAAATACTCCATCCATGACAAACTGTCTCCGTAATGAAGATAGATTCAGGTGGGCAGCCATGTTGGTCTGAAGCAGCCGAACAAAGTGAGTCCAGTGGCACCTTTAAGACCAACAAAGTTTGATTCTGGGTATAAGTTTTCATGTGTGTTATGTATTGAAAACTATGTTATGCTTGAGTTCTAAACAGGATTGTAAATAAACCAGTCAGAGCTGCACAATGGTCTGGAGGGAAGCACTCTGATTGGACTTTATCTATAAATAGTTATTGGTTGTTAGCTGACATGTGAATGTGGCCTACCAAGCCCAGACTGTTTAAAAGACAGCCTGTTGCTCTATGTGTTTGTCTCGTTCTGATTTCTTCTGACTTTGTTGAATAAAGCTGATTCACTGTTCACTAGCTGAGTCTCATACTTAACAATGTGCATGCACACTTCTTCAGATACAGTGAGGGAATTCTGTTTCACTGTATCTGACGAAGGGTGCTTGCACACGAAAACTTATTCCTTTAGGGTTGCTAAGTCTACTTACCTTGGCGGTGGGGGAGCCTCGCTGGGCTCCGGAAGCTCTCTGGCGATGTGTGCGCGCACAATGTGCGCGCCACCAGCACATCACAGGAAGTGACACGCTACGTTGCTCACATTGAAGGCGTGGCCAAAATCATCAGAGGGAAAACCATAGAGTTTTCCCTCCGACGATCGGGGCCATGCCCCCAACATGAGCAACGTGGTTGCGTCACCTCCAGTGACGCAGCCACGCTGCGCTTCGGGGGCGGAGTTCCCCCCGGGGCCCAATTTCGCGGCGGCGGAAATCGGGCCTCCAAAGCGGGGGTTTACCCGCCCCCCACCCCCACTTGGTAGCCCTATATTCCTTGAATAAACCTTTCTTGGTCTTAAAGGTGCCACTGGACTCAAACTTTGTTCTGCCTCTGTAATGTTAATGATTCTCGATATACATGCCTCCCAGGAATCTGTCTAATCCCGTTTTTAGAGCCATCAAAGCCTGAGGCCATCATCATATCTTGCGGAAAGATACGACGCTGCGTTGCACCAAATCAGACCGTCGACCCTTCTGGGGAAGGGTTGCCTATGCTGAATGACAGTCAGACCGATTCCACAAAAGCGCTTGTTCCGCCCTCGGTCTCCCGTTTCCCCCGGTTGTAATGCTCAATTTCTCATGATTTGCTGCACAGCCGCATTTTGACCGGCATCACCCCCCCGATTTCCCCTGCATCTTCTTGATCCTTATTTTTTTAGGATCAGGAAAATACAATGAAAATCAGGGGGAGATGTGGGTCAAAATGCGGCCATGGAGCAAATAGTAGGAAACTGAGCACTACAACCAGGGGAAATGAGAGACCGAGGGCGGAACAACTGCTTTTGCGGAATTGGTCTCACTGCCCCAGGCCTCTGGCAGAAAGGGTTCTTTCCATCCCTGAGATCCTTTAAACTGCAGATGCTGAGGATCAGTACAATTTAAAACTTGACTTGAACCAGAAGTCTTCAGCGTGCAACGAGTTCTATCGCCAACAGGGGTCATTTAGTAGAAAAAGAGGTGCAGGAGCTAATTAGCATAACTCATTGGCATAACTTATTTGCATATGCCACAACCCCTGACATCACCAGAAGTGTGTCTCTCCTCTATACACGTTCACTGGTCAGAAAGCCTTTTTTCCGGCCCTCAGTCCTCAATCGTTTCTCACTTGGAGGGAAAAGGGCATAGTTAGAATTGTAGACGTAGTGAATAACAATAGATTAATGACTAAAATTGGAATAGAAAATAAATTTGAAACCTCTATCCATTGGTTTGAATATTTTCAACTGCGTCAATGGTTAGAAAGCTCAGAGTTTTATGAAGCTATCAAGTCTCCTCTAACAGACTTTGAAAAGATCCTAGCAGGTAACTTCAGAAAAAGGGGTCTAATCTCTCGAATATACAAAATACTTACAGCTAAAAATGTCGCAACGCATCTTAGTTATCAAAAAGCCTGGTGTACGGATCTCAATAGTCAGCTAACTGAGGAACAATGGTCCTCAATTTGGAAATCGCATACTACCTTATCTAAATCAGCAGAAATTCTTGAAACTTCCTTTAAAGTATTGTCTCGTTGGTATCTAACCCCGGTCAAACTCTCGCACATGTCCGCGAATATATCGCCTCAATGTTGGAAGCTTTGTGGTGAGAAGGCAACTTTCTACCATACATGGTGGTCATCTAGACATATTTCTAAATTTTGGTCCCAGGT
>NW_015160889.1:145909-151372 GCF_001447785.1 Gekko japonicus | reverse complement strand
TCATTGTTATTGATAAGCTAGCAAACTTCTATCAGTATTTGAGTAAGTCAAATTGGAAGTCTGTATACACACTGACATATATATGAAAAATTGTTAAAATGTTGTTTGAGAACCTGTATTTATTTGTTATGTTCTGAATTAAAATCTAATAAAATATTATGGTTAAAAAAACAACAACCAGAAGTGTGTCAGAAGGCAACACCCACCGATCAGGCTCCATTGGACTGTTTTGGATTGCTAGCTATTGGGGGGGGGGGGGCAGATCTGTCCTCGCAGAGGGGGGAGAGCTTGTACCTGAATAAAACTTGGTCTTAAAGGTGCCACTGGACTGTTTTTGACTGGGGGACCGGGGGGAGCTCTGCAAATTACCTGGCTGCTTCTTGCTCTGACTGAGGGCTGCTGGGAGCAGGGGGTGGGGCTTGTTGCATGTGCCCACCCCCTGGTTTCTTTACTGCCAGAGCTCCACTCCTGTGTGCTCCTGCAGGAAATGACCCCTGATCGCCAAGCTATTGATTCCCCCCAAATCAAGAAAGAACAGCAGAGACAGAAAAAGGTAAAGTCAGTACAAAAGGGGTTCTGGATGGGTGAGGATCTTCATAAAAGGACAATGGACACTTTTGGCAGAGATGGGTGAGGTAGGAGTGATGAGCAAGCAGGGAGGCTCAGCAGTGGGAACCAGGAGACAGCTTTGTGTGAGGCTGACCTTAACGGAAGTCAAGCTAGGGATGCCAGCCTCCAGGTGGGACCTGGGGATCCCCAGAATTACAGCTCATCTCCAGGCAACAGAGATCTGTTCCCCTGGAGAAAATGGATGCTTTGGCCTGGAGGGTGGCCTCTATGGCATCATACCCCACTGAGCTCCCAGTCCTCCCTAGGCTCCATCCCCAAAATCTCCAGGAGTTTCTCAACCTGGATCTGCTAATCCTACACACACACCATCCCTCACCGGTGGCCGGGTGATGGGGACCTGGCAACCCTAAGTAAAGCAGCAAACCAGAGACCTGAAAGTGGAGAAAATAGTGGATGTGGGAAGGAGGCTGAAACATGGAGAGATAAGCACAAAACCTCTACAAGAGAAGCTGCAGACATTTGCCCACTCCAGGCTATGTGCACACTTGCTTTATTTTAGTGTCATGGAGCAGAGGGACCCTCCCAAAAGCAAGAAATGGGACCCTGAGAAGACAGCCAAAGTAATGGGCAGGATCTGAGTCTTATCTTACTATGCCTTCGCAGTTGCGATGCTTGCTAGGGGAACTTTACATTAAGGCAGGGATGGGGCAGGATAGCCCCATTGGAAAGACAACTGAGATGCTCTGACTCAGAACATGACAATCTGGCTAGCCAGTACTGACATCTAGATCAGCAGGGACTAAGGAAGATTTATTTAATTTATTTATTTGGAGAATTTGTACCACATCTCTCTGCCTTTACAAGGGCTGCCAAGGCAGCTAACGATCTAAGACATACATGATAAAGCACAGTATAAAACCCATTAACCCACCCCTTCCCAACATACCTCATTTTTTAAAAAAAGAGCTAAACAGAGCTAAAATACATATAAAAGAGTCAAAATGCATACCAATATAAAACATTGGTTAGGAAGGAGGGATCATTGAGGGAAGGTCAAAAAAAGTCTTCACCCGCTGGAGGAAAATGGCAACAGATGGGAACAGGCAAATCTCCCTAGGGAGAGAGTTCTAAAGCTTGGGTGCCATGACGGAGAAGGCCCTCCCCCAGGTGGCCACCTCTCTAATCTCAACCCTCTCCCTGGTTGTTGTCACCCACGTAACCTTCTTTATGCTGAAGCTAGGAGTTCTGTGGGTAGTCATATGCCCTGCTCTCCTGAGGAGCCAGAAACCAAGGAGTCAAGGGAATGATCCTGTCCGTGGTGTCAGAGACCTTCTTTGCACAACAACATGTGGTGACCTGAAGCCTGAGGGTTACTTGAAGAACCTTCCTGGTTGGCCACTGCAGAGCTACAAGGAGCTTCCAGGCAATGGGTTCCAAGTAAAGGGTCACATCTCAAACAATACTTCTCAGGCCCCTAAGTCTAAAGGCCCAAGCAAGAAAGGGCACCATGGATCCTTCCGTAAGACCTGGAGGGATGCCCAGTGCTGCTGAAATTGAGCTTCCATGAAGGTGAAGGATCGTTTCCCTTAAATGTCATGGGAGTTGATCTTCCTGGTTGAGTCTCTCTGGAAAACACCGGCAATATTATTGTTATCCATAACTAACTGGATCCATTCCAGAGCTTATTGGGAAAGGTCAATATTTGGGGGCTGCGTTTGGCCTTCTAAAACGTTATGTGCGTGAGAGGGTGATTTAAGAAAGCAAATGGCCGGCAACTCGGGAACAGAGGGGCATAGTTCTGGGTGTCCTGTGTCATCCTGGGGATTCCTGGAGCTGGCCAAGTCATACTATATCCAGGTTGCTTCTGGTGATGTGAGGCAGCAGAGGACATCATTGTCTGGGGACCCACCTATGGTGGTTTTGGAAAACCCTGACAAGAGAAGCTTGTAAAACTAAGGAAAAAAAAATACTTCAATGATGATTCAAATGTCGGGGAAAATGATCACAACTAAAAAGAAACTTACTTGCTAGCAAAATTCCAGGTGTCTACCTTAAATTTTATATTGCACAGGATTCTGCTGATTCTGGAATTGGAGACTGTGCACATAGGTGACTCCTTCAGTTCATTTGCATCCCCCAACCCCGTTTTACCAATGCCCATGTGTGCACTGATTAAACACTGCCGTGTATTTAACGTGATTTGTGTTTGATGTGATTGAACAAATGATTACATCCAGATTATGTTTGTGATGTGTTTTTCTGAAGCACAGAGGTGCTCTTGGGCATGGTAAAACACTATGCCAACATATCCGTGCTGCAGTTGTATGATGATGACAGTGAGATTGTGTGTGTGTGTGTGTTACTGCAGTAGAACCTCTAAGACCTGTGTTCAAACCACCAGTCAGCCATGAAGCTTCCGCTGTGATCTTAGGCCGGGTCACCCTCTGCTAGCTTAGCCTACCTTATAAGACTGCTGTGAAGATCGAACAGAGTGGTAGGGAGAATGAAGTGCATTGCCCTGCTGAAAAGTACGCAGATGAACGAGTGATTTCAGCTTAACGTACTTTATTTAGAGCAGAACAAGACAACCTTAGCCGGCTCGCAGGCTGGCTTATATCCTCCGTGAAACCACCACCCAGAACACACACCCCACTTCCCAGTAGGTTATTTACAGTGGCCGAGAGTTCCATAGGCTCTCGGCCGGGAGCCTAGCCCTTGGATAGGCGCGGGCTAGGATCCACATAGTTCATTGTTCCTCTGAGCGAAGCTCGATGTTCGCGCTTGACCGCATGGAGCCGAAGCTGGCCACGCGGTCAGAACTGGATACATTACACCTGCGCTCTTTGGAAGAAAGGCAGAATTAACTTGAAGGGACTGATGGGCATGATAAACTGTGCACTCACTATGTGTAAGATGTGTGAATGCTATTTTAAATGTGAGAGTCCAAGAACATCAGTTTCAGTTTAGATTAAAAGACCCAGCAATTCAGAACTCCACAATCTCAGGAAAAGTCTAATTCAGAAGAGAAGCATTTCTGAAGCATCCTTACTTCCAATGATGTGATTCTCTGATATTGTTCAGATTTAGAGCCCCCATTCAGTCTCGGTCTTTAGATCTCCCAGCAACTGCTTCTTCTCTCCCATTCCTCCCTCCCCACCCCTCTCCCTCTCTCTCTCTGAGTGAGGGTTGGGCTGTTCCAGAAATCACACCACAAGCAATATGTTTCTGCTCAAAATAATAGCACTAATTAACACACTTCATTTTATGGCTGCCATCTGTCCCACGGTGCCAGCCACCATGGCCGTTCCTGGCTTTGGTACGCCGCAGGGGCTTGTTCCCAGGTTGATGCAAGGCAAAGGCACACTGCTGGCCTAAGAGCCTCAAATGGTGCCTCTCGTTTCCTCTGATCCCTGCTATACTTCAAGGTTTGCAGGGGGGGGGCACCTTAACTCCTTGGCAAGAGTTATGAAAAGGCGGGACGGCTCTGAAGCATAAAGGCAGGATCGGAAACTTGCGCAGAGGCTGTGCTATAAAGAGGGATTGGCTGAACATAGTAATCTAATCCTGCGTGTGCTGGCCAAAGATGCTTCTAGCAGGCGAGGGGACTCTTGGGAATGAGTTTGCCAGCTGTTCAAGGTCTGTGCAGAGCTTCTGTTTCCCTTCCTGTTGCAGGCTATTTAGCCCAGGCGTGGCCAGAGGTGCAAGCCTTCTGGTACAAGTTAAAGAGCAAGAGACAAAAGAGTTTATGGCCCTTGGCTTTTAGCCTATAGCTTATAATCTGTGACCTTCAATGAGACAGGCCATTGGATCCGAGACAAGGCCTGGAGTTGGCGTTAGACTGGGTGTGTGTATTTATATACACAGAATATATTTTAGAGGGACTGCAGTAGACAGACAGATGATAGATAGATAGATAGATAGATAGATAGATAGATAGATAGATAGATAGATAGATGATAGATAGATAGATAGATAGATTAGGGTTCCCAAGTACTTACCGTGATCCAGCGGGGGAAATATGCTCCCCGGCCGGACCATTCCTCCCTGTAACACACCATGCTGTCACCAGGAAGTGATGCTGGGCGACGCTCTGGCAATGGGACTGAAAACTCGATGGTACCATCGAGTTTCCAGCCCTATTGCCAGAGCATCGCCCAGCATCACTTCCTGGCGACAGCATGGTGCGGCGCGTCTGTTGTCCCCACAGGAATGATCCTGCGAGGACATCTGTGTCCCCCGCTGAATCACGGTAAGTACTTGGGAAGCCTGACATAGATAGATAGATAGATAGAGAGAGAGAGAGAGAGAGAGAGAGAGAGAGAGAGAGAGAGAGAGAGAGAGACAGAGAGAGACAGAGAGAGAGAGACAGAGAGAGAGAGAGAGAGAGAGAGACAGAGACAGAGAGACAGAGAGACAGAGAGAAAGAGAGAGCCTTCGGGGAGGGCGGGATAGAAATCTAAATAAATACATAATAATAGATAGATAGATAGATAGATAGATGATAGATAGATAGATAGATAGATAGATAGATAGATAGATAGATGGATGGATGGATAGATAGATAGATGACAGACAGACAGACAGACAGACAGACAGACAGACAGACAGACAGACAGATAGATAGATAGATAGATGGCTTTGGGGAGGGAATGCACTGGAACAGAGAAGAAGGGTTTTTTTTCCGGCTTTGGCGCTTTGAACGATGGCAGTGTCTCTAGGGTCCTCCGAGAGATGTGTGCCATGAATCGGGGATTAGGAGGGAGCGTGATTGGGCAATGGGCTTCTAGCCAGGGGGCTTTGGAGAGCCCTACCTCTGGCTGGCAGCCGGTACAGGGGGGCTACTCTCTGCCCTGAAGGTCCTGCCCTGATTCCCAGTACTGGATTAGAAGCGAC